>NC_084481.1:55752670-55825170 GCF_030035675.1 Rhineura floridana | reverse complement strand
ATTTTGTACACGAAGTGCACCAGAAAATTTTTATATGTTTTACAGTGCGCCGCAAACCAAAAAAGTTTGAGAACCACTGACTTAGAGGGATAAACTGAGCCCAAAGAATTGAATCAAGTTATTAAATTAGAGAATAAAAACCCTGATGCATAGTTTGCAATAAGTTCTCCTTTATTTATTTTCCCCTCCTCCGCCTTCAGTGTCAAGCCAAGTTATATTTCAACAGCTGGAGAGGAGATACCTGGAATAATATTTGGATGAGTTTTTCCACAGAATTGTCTTATGCAACATTGTAAGGATGATTCAGTGGCCATTTGTGTAGTTCCTGTGGGCCCCTCAGTTACAGAATGCCTAACCTAGAGAGGCTCACCAGGCACCAACTCAGATGTCTTCTCAGTGCCATCTGACTACCTTTCTTTATTTGCTTAAGCTGTTTTAACGTAAGTGTTTAAACTGCTGGAATCTTGGTTTCTTTCTCTTGAAGAGTACTGGTGTTCTTCTTGTAAGGTATCATTGGCATTTAGCTGCTCTTAAAGTCCATGGACTGAAAAGCAGGATACAAGCAGCATTTGTGATAGCCTTTCCCTGACCCGTAAGATTGAACCTTTTTTCAATGTGCTTGAATATTCTGAATTTCTGTTTTATTTGCTACTGTATGCTTTAGGTGTTTTTCTATTGCTGTTGTACCAGGTTTGTGTTTTGTTTTAATGAGATATTGTTTGTTTTTAAGTTTGTACACAACTTGGAAATTTTTGATATATTAAGCAGTATATAAATGCTTCTAAATAAAATAATAAGTAAACAAACAGAGCAATACCAGTTTAAGAGTTGTTAAATCACATTGTGCAGCAGAAGCATCTGATTATTTATAATTTATTTATTATTTGGTTTATTTCCTGCCGTTCCTCCCAGCAGGATCCCAGGGCGGTAAACAAAAGCACTAAAAATACTTTAAAAGGAGCACTAAATAAAAAAAACACTAAACAAAAGCACTAACACTTCAAGAAGGATGCAGACAAACTGGAACAGGTTCAGAGGAGGGCAACAGTGATAATCAGGGGACTGGAAACAAACCCTATGAAAGAACTGGGCATGTTTAGCCTGGAGAAGAGAAGACTGAGGGGGGAGATATGATAGCACTCTTCAAGTACATGAAAGGTTGTCACATAGAGGAGGGCCAGGATCTCTTCTCAATCATCCCAGAGTGCAGGACATGAAATAATGAACTCAAGTTGCAGGAAGCCAGATTTCAACTGGACATCAGGAAAAACTTCCTGTTAGAGCCATACGACAATGGAACCAATTACCTACAGAGATACTGGGCTCTCTGACACAAGAAGCATTCAAGAGGCAGCTGGACAGCCATCTGTCGGGAATGCTTTGATTTGGATTCCTGCATTGAGCAGGGGGTTGGACTTGATGGCCTTATAGGCCCCTTCCAACTCTACTATTCTGTGATTCTATGAAAACATCATAAAGACTTTAAAATACATTAAAACAAAACAACTTTAAAAACATTTTTAAAAGCTTTAAAGACATCTTTTAAAAAAGTTTAAAAACATGCTGGTGTTTTTTTAAAAGGTTTAAAAACATATTACAGTAGCAGACTGGGATAAGATCTCTACTTAAAAGGCTTGTTGAAAGAGGAAAGTCTTCAATAGGCGCTGAAAAGATAACAGATGGTGCCTGTCTAATATTTAAGGGTAGGGAGTTCCACAGGGTATGTGCTGCCATACTAAAGGTCCGTTTCCTATGTTGTGCAGAACGAACCTCCTGATAAGATGGTATCTGCAGGAGGCCCTCACCTGCAGAGCACAGTGATCGAGTGGGTATATAAGGGATAAGACGATCTTTCAGGTATCCTGGTCCCAAGCTGTATAGGGCTTTGTACACCAAAACTAGAACCTTGAACTTGGCTCAGTAGCAAATGGGCAGCAAGTGCAATTCTTTCAACAGTGGGGTGACATGTTGGTGATACCCTGCCCCAGTGAGCAGTCTTGCTGCCACATTTTGCACCAGCTGCAGCTTCCGGACCAACCTCAAGGTTACCTTATGAGCTTCTGAAAAAATGCCAGTACAGTAGGGCCCTGCTTCTCGGCACCCTGCTTTTTGGCATTCCACTAATATGGTGCCAGTGGGGCGATCAGCTGGAGGGGGGGCTGGAACTCCCCAAGCTCCAGCTGATCTCACTAGAGGACGGGAAGATCAGCTGTAGCAATCGGGGCAATCAGACTCCCGCACTCCAGATGATCATGCCGGAGGAGGGGAAGATCAGCTATATTTATTATTTTATTTATTTATTTTATTAGATTTTTATACCGCCCGACTAGCATTAGCTCTCTGGGCAGTGTACAACAAAATATAAAAATACAAAAACATCTCAAAATCTCATAATAAAATACAGCATAAACATATGTAAAAACAAGAAATCAGAAACAATTACAACAAAATTTAAAACTAAAACAAGTTACATATTAAAACGCCATAGCAAAGAGGAAGGTCTTAACCTGGCGCTGAAAGGACAACAATGTCGGCGCCATACGCACCTCTTCGGGGAGACTGTTCCACAATTCGGGGGCCACCACTGAGAAGGCCCTAGATCTTGTCACCACCCTCTGCCGAAAAGCGGATCAGCTACAGCTGATCTCCGGTGCAATCAGCGGGTTAGGTTCCAGACCCCCTGCTACAGCTGATCCGCTTTTCGGCAGTTTTTGCTTTGCAGCAGGGGTCTGGTACCTAACCTGCCATATGAGTGGGGCATTACTGTACCCATAGCTTCTCAAGGAAGCAGAGGAACTATTTGTTGGTACTCACCCCTCCTTCCCAGTTGCTGTTTTAACACCATTTAACACCATCATGCTTCATCATTCTTAAACTTGTTCTCATTCACTGCCTTTTTAGAATGTTTGTGCCTGCTTACAACATTGTGTGTGTGTTTGCAAAGGGAGAGACCATGCAAGGTTTACTGTCACAAACACATACTTTCCACTATCATTTTAAGCTGTTAAGTGATGCCTAAGTTAAATGAGAGATAATTTAAGATGGAGCCCCATTTGAGTTCTCTTTTGCTGCTAATTTAAGCGAAGTCATGTTAAGAGAACTCTTGCTATTACAGATACCTTTGAACGAAAGGATATTGTAGGACACACTGTAAACTATTTTCAGGCTCTCCCTTTGTATTGTCTTTCAAATGTGGTGTTTTGTACACTGTTAAGTATCGTTTGGAAAAGGTATCCCGTTTGAATAATCTCTGCATGCAGAAACTTGTGATCTTGCCCTGAGTTGCTCGTAATATTGTGACATAGTTGCATATGTTGTTTGAAATTTTTTGAATATACGCATAGACTTAACAGCTGGCTGTTGCTCTTGGACACTTGTAGGATGTCATAGCAATCTTTGTTCGTTGATCTATTTAGAGTAAAGAAGGATGTTAATTATGGCTGATCCTTTGTAGTGTAACAAGTACTTTTTACTAATCCAGCACTGTAAAAATAGTAATAAAAATTCTTCCCCTCCCCCTGCCTCCCCTCCCCCTTCTTCCTCTTCGACACAACAATTGTAGACAGGCAGGGTACTGTGTTCGTTGGGCTAAGGCTGGGCTGTTAGCTAAATTAAGCCATTGTGACTCAAAATCCTCCTTTAATAAGGTTCATGCTGTCTACAACTTCATCATTTTCTGCTGAATGATAATTACTTTATTCAATCATGTTCAAGGTTTTAGTGAAAGCTAGCATTGATTGATTAACTTCAATTACCATGCTTACATTTGCATAGATAAAAACTGCTTTTCAATTTGTGAGTGGCACGCCAGTGGAAACCCTGCGCTGATATTTGCATTTCAATGTGAACAGTGAAGAATAAAGGTGGGAGAGAGGTCTGATCAGTGCTAAGCCCTTTCTGCTTCAGTGCTTAAGCATTTTTTTCCATAAACACTCTTGTTATGATGTTAGTTTGTTCAATCCAGTCTGAGGGTAACCGATGGAGCCTCCTGTTTGACAAGCATGCGTGACAATCGTAACGGTGTGGACTGGGAAATCTGAAAAGTCTTTTCGACAGAAGCTAGGCTGTTCACTGTGCAAATTAAACAGACAAAATTCTCTCTGCTACTACAAGGAAGGGCAGAGTCCCTCTTTGGTGCTTTGAAAAGCAGTCTTTTCAGCTATTGATTTAGAATCCAAATTTTGACTTTGCTGTTTCCAGGGAGGAGTCTGGTGACTCAGCGAATAAAAAAACACTTTCCTTCTGTCTGCCTCTCTCTTGCTAATTGCACCAGAGCAAAGGACCCCAGGAGCCAATTGGCGACTTAATCACTCTTTAGAAAAGGACCCATCTCACAATGCTATTGATAACTGGCATTTTTATTCAGCAGGCTCAATGTCAGTCACATTTCACCTTCCTTGGAGTAAAGGCTTTCTTATGAGTTGGTGGTTTGACAAATCCTGAAAAGTGGCAGAGTGGGAGAGGCTTACCACAAGGTCTGTGCTTCTTTGTAGAAGGTTCCAAGTTGAAGGCTCCCAAACGGCAGGAAGTTGTTTTAAGTGGTTCCATCAAGACAGGACCACCACCATCATCATCATGGTTTGTAGGTTGCCTTTCCATAGTAATGTATCCTCAAGGCTTAGAGCATGAAAAAAGTTACATAATTCACTAAATTGCAAAACAAAATTTGAATAGTCAAACAATGTTAATGAAAACATTTCATTAAGAGAGATACAATAAAATGAAACAATTCCCTTATAATTCATAATGTCTAACAATAAAATACTTTGGGGCAGAAGTCTCAGCAGAAGGAGCAGGAAGAGCACCAAAGACAGCAGGGCTGACTTCTCACGTCTTGAAGTAAGTAGATGTAATACAATTACCATCTAAAGAGCTCTTCCCATAAGACCAGAGTCTAAAATTACTAAACTGCACTACTGGTTGAGAAAGACGTCTTTTTCAAAGATATTACCATTCACAGCAGATGCCATTAGGTACATAGATCATTGCATGAAGAGCTTTTATTTCATCAATAAAGATAGATCAAGGCATCTTATTAATTTATTATTTAATTTGTATCCTGCCCTTCCTCCCAGCAGGAGCCCAGGAAGGCAAACTAAGCTCTAAAAACACTTTAAAACATCATAAAAACAGATCTTAAAATACATTAAAACAAAACAGCGTTAAAAACATTAAAAAAAACTTTTTAAAAGGGTTAAAAACATTAAAAAACATATTAAGCAATTCTAACACAGACGCAGACTGGGATGGGTCTCAACCTAAAAGGCTTGTTGAAAGAGGAAAGTCTTCAAAAGGTGCCGAAAACAAAGCAGAGATGGCGCCTGCCTAATATTCAAAGGGAGGGAATTCCACAGGGTAGGTGCTGCCCACACTAAAGGTCCGTTTCCTGTATTGTGCAGAACGAACCTCCTGATAAGATGGTATCTGCAGGATGCCCCCACCTGCAGAGCGCAGTGATCGACTGGGTATATAAGGGGTAAGATGGTCTTTCAGGTAGCCTGGTCCCAAGCTGTATAGGGCTTTGTACACCAAAACTAGAACCTTGAACTTGGCCCGGTAGCAGATGGGCAGCCAGTGCAATTGTTTCATCAGTGGGGTGACATGTTGGTGATACCCTGCCCCAATGAGCAGTCTCACTGCTGCATTTTGCACCAGCTGCAGCTTCCGGACCAACCTCAAGGGCAGCCCCACAAACAGCACATTACAGTAATCCAACCTGGAGGTTACCAGTGCATGGACAAAATGGTCAGGCTATCCAGGTCCAGAAGCTGCCGCAGCTGTCTCACCAGCCGAAGGTGGTAAAGGCACTCCTAGCCACTGAGGTCACCTGGGCTTCTAGCAACAAAGCCAGATCCAGGAGGACCCCCAGGCTGCGGACCTGCTCTTTCAGAGGGAGTATGACCCCATCCAAAGCAGGCAACTGACCAATTTTCCGAACTCGGGAACCACCAACCCACAGCGCCTCCGTCTTGCTAGGATTCAGACTCAGTTTATTGGCCCTCATCCAGCCCACAGTTGGCAACACCGGCTGGGGCTGACGGAAGCTGGAGTTCAGCACCATCTGGTTGGCCACATACTATCATTCCCAATGTGAAGTGTAAATGACAGGTGCATGGCCTTGAGTGGGTGGGCACACATGTTTGTGGGGGAGGGACAGCCCAATCAGGGTGTACATAAGCACTTTATTTATGCACTTCTGTTCATATTTTATGCTCTTGGTGTGGGAAACCAGACACAATTTCTGCATAAAATGTAGAAGCCTTTTGAGGGAAATTTGTAACATTAATTCTGGTAATGTATGTGGATGCTGTGCCCCTTCTATATCTCAGCCTTGGATTGCAGGATGAATCAGGTGATAAAATGTGTTGTTTGGCATCAGTATAATTCCAGAGTTCCCTATCAACCTAATGCCCTCCAGCTCCCACTAGCCCCAGCCAGCATGGCTGAAGACCAGGAATGGTGAGAGTTTTAGTCTAGCAACATCTGGAAGGCACCACATTGGCCACCCCTGTTGATAGTTAACAGTAGTATTTCACAGTAGTAAAGCTTAGTTTGGTAGAAGAGGTCTGATGTTATAATTAGCAGCTTTAGGTCTGGGTAAGGCCTAAGCATGCAAGAGGAGGGCATTTTCCCTCATCCTGGAGCTTATCAGAAGCAGGATTAGAACAGAACAAGTAATGCTGTTAGTGGCTCAGGCTTTTCTCTTGGAGAAGAAGCAAGGGAGACAGTGATTGTACAGGCAACACTAGGGCTGGTAGTTCAAGAGATGGAAGTGTGCCACCCTATGTGACCTGCGCTCCCAAGAATGACAAGTCCCAGAGTTCCTTATCTCCTCACAGCATTTCACATGGCCAGGCAGGAGGAGACAGCAGTGTGTGAATAGTAGTAGGGATCGACAAACATCCATATGATTAAGGGTATTGAGGTCTCAGGGACAGCAGGGGTTATTACTAATGAAAGAAAGATTTACTCATCCCCAGGTCCTTTTTGGGACCCTTCGGGACATGCATTCTTCTCACAGAGCTATAGAGTGGTTTAACAGTCAGTCCCTCCTCCCAGGGAACTCTGGGATTTGGCGCTTCTGTGAGGGGAACAGGGGTCTCCCTAACAACTCTCAACTTCCTTTACAAACCACCCTTCCCAGGATACTTTGGGGGAAGCTCTGACTGTTTAAAGTGGAATAATAATGGAATAAATGTATGGTGTGAATGTAATCTGCGTTGAAGTGGCATCTGCCACTCGTGTCTAACCAACATACATGCATGCCATACTGCACCACCATGTGTGGCTATAGATACAAATCCTGAAGCAGAATAAAGTGTTAGAATTCCATGGGTGGCAGAGAGGACTGTACCATTTCAGGTAGCAGTTCGGAGAGACTATTTTTAATATCGGCATTACATCTGAAAAATAATAACCCTGAACTGAATTTCCAGTCCATCAGGGAGAATGCTTCGGGTGTAGTTTGCTCCCTGTTGTGCTTGTTTTCTGTTTGCAGAGGGTTTTTTTAAGTGTCAGAGAGCGTTAAAGAAATGTAATCACTTATGTGCAGTTTGAAGTTGTACACTTCTGCTGTCTCATTCTACTGGATGTGTAGCCCGGGAGTAGGAACTTATGGCTCTTCAGATGTTGTTGGACTGCGACTCTCATCAGCCCCAGCCAGCATGGCCAATGGTGAGGGAAGATTGGAGTTGTAGTGTAGCAACATCTGAAGGGCCACTGGTTCCCCATCTCTGATGTACCATTTCCCGCACCTTTAGAAACTGTAATCCCAGGTGAATAACACATAGGTTCTATTATTATTATTTTCCTTGGTTTCTTCAGAATATGTAGTCATGCTTTTCCAAGATACAAAAAAAGGTAGTAATCTAAAAGCTATTTCTTGGTAGAGAGCTCAAGATCTGTTTTAAAGCGTTATCAAGCTATTTTCTTCATTGTGTATTTGAGAAAGTAGGATGCATTGCAAAAAAATAAAATAAAATAATCAGTCTTTCTGCCCCAAATGTCCCAAAACAAGGATGATTGCGATGGTGCCAAAAGGAAACTCCTGCTGTGAATAAATTGGATCATTTTTAAAATGATGTTCAGATGACAAATCTGTGTATCTTCCAGGGCTACTTTGCTATTTGAGCTGGAACCTACACACTGTGTTATGAGAGAGAGTACAGATGGCAGCGAGTTGTATCTGTGCAGGGATTTTTGTCCATCTCAAAAAATATTTCTTTAAAAATTACTCAAGACAGATGGAAAGACAAATATGTCTTAAGATATTTAATCCCAATATATAACTGTTCAGATGACTTACAACAATAGGAAATTGCCAGTTTGTTTTCTAAACCTTCCTGCAATGTTTGCCATAAGAACACAAATTATTTGTACGTTTTAATGCATCTATGCTTCATAATTATGCATGGTTGTGTGCTGTTATAATTGACATAAAATATAAAACAGGTCAAAGAGCAGCTATTAAAACTATTTTTCATTTTGCTTTCTGACAGCCAGCAACATCGCAGGCTAGTGCATTTAATAGGCCCTTGTGCAGAATGCAAAGATAGTTATATAATTTCATCCATATTAAAGCCTCCAGAACTTGCAACCTAATTATTTCCTACACGATACTGTTGAAAAGTATATTACTTGATTTGGAATGGGTCCATTTTGAGATTAAAGAATTGAAGTACATTAAATTAGCATGGCTAGAGCAATCATAAAACTTAGTTTTCTTCTTCTTAGTCAAAAATAATGGTAGAAATGGGCTTATCCAATCTGTTTATTTTAATTACTGAAGTATATTTTCAACAGAAGGAATACTGAATACTGTATCAGAGTAAAATGAAAGTAGGGAATCTATCTGCTAAGAAAGCGCTAGCATTGTTCAAAAAATGTGAACGCAGAATTTGCCTCTTGTTTCATTTTTGCCATGCTTGTAATACTTTGCTATATGGCCCAAATAGGTTCTATATCAACTTTCCAGGTATATTTTTATGCATTCGGTGACCCTGAAGGAAGGTGAGCACATACCCCTAAGAAATATTGGGAATGAGAAGAACAACCTTATAATGTTTTGCCTGATTATTTCTTCCAGCTTAATAAAAACCTCCAGAACACCCATCTCCCAGAACCTTACCTGTAGTGTGTCGAACAAAAGCAAATTCAGCAGAAGAGTAAGTCATAGTGAGCATAAGTCCACAAATCAATACAATAAATATGGTGGGAGGCTAAATCGTTGCATGGTACACTTTCCATATTCCACAGCAGAATTTTGCTAGCATACAACTTAGAAGACCAGGATGGATTTAAGGTGAAGGATCTTGAAAGAAACCTGCAGTGAATATACATTTTCTAGTGTCCTTGCCTGCAAAACCTACTAAAGGTCAGAGGCTGAGCCTATAGAATCCTGATGCTCTTTCTTGCCAAAATAATATTGAAAGTATTTTCTTCTGTTCTCTGACTTCACTTGGAACTAAATGTGAGCTTTCCAGCTGCCCCATTCAGATCAATATATATGAGGACAATGTCTAATTTAAGATTTTCATTCTGTCATTTCTTATTACTGCCCCCACTATTTAAGCATCAGGGAAGGAGTGAATCTTTAAAGGCTGAACCTTGAAAAACATTCTGGAGATGGTTTTCCTTATAAAGAGTTATAACATCACTCTATATTAAAGAGGTTCTTCCGTTGATGAGACAGGAGTGTAACTGAATTAAGGCTGCAATCCATGTCTGCTCAGAAGTAAACTCCTTTGGGTTCAATAGGACTTACTCCCAGGTAAGTGTGTATTGGATTGCAGCCTAAGTTTGTTAGGGCTAGGGGTGAAGGAGAAATTCAATTCTGTTTGCATTTAAAGGTGAACTTATCTAACTTGCAGTTTCTGAAACAATATGCAAAGTGAAACGCAACCATATTTTGAAATTTGCACTTCTCTGAATTTTAGAATGCCATTCTCCAGCCAAGTTAAATGTGTAAAAAATGCATTTACTGGAGTAGTGTTCATAGAAATGAATATATAGTGAAAATAACATACACACTTCCAGTATATTAGGGAAAATTGCTTTGCAAAAATGTGTATATTAAGAGGAATCCAAACTAAAATGCTGTTGAATTTTCATGATGACTTTTTTTTTTTAATGTAAACTGATGTGAAAATATGGAGAACTCAACTTAAGAGTGGAAAAGTAAGAACTGGGGAGAAGCAGAAATTGTCAGATTCGCCCATCCCTGGTAGGGGCTTTCCTTACATGTTGACTAAGCAACTACACTTCATGCATCTGCTGTTGTGGACTGTAGTCCATGAAGGCTGATGCCATAAAAAAAATGTTAGGTGCCAGAAGGGTCTTTATTGTTTTAGCTACTGGTAGTCTTTACCAGTCGAGACAAAGGTAGAGCTTGTATGACCATATATCAGATTAATAAGCATTTTGCCCATGCATTCAGCCCATTTGGCACACTGACCTATGGCATGTCATCCTTCAAGAAGCATGAATTTGAATATTTATTTGATGTGTCCTTTGACATGCACTAACTTATCATATGTTTTCCTGAATTAAAGTTTTGTTTTGTTGTCCCTAGGCTGTTCTGGACTTGTGAACGACAACCAAAACATGTTTTCAATTGGTAGAGAGGGCATGGGAACATAGGAAGCTACCTTATAGCTTCCATCTAGCTCAGCATTGCCTGCACTGACTGGCAGTGACCCTCCAGGGTTTCAGGAGGGGCTCTCTTCCAACCCTACTTGGGAAATGCCAGGGATTGAACCTAGGACCTTCTGCATGCCAAGCAGATGCTCTACCAAGGAGCTACAGTCCTTCCTAGGACTACAGTGGTTTAGAAAAGCATGCACAGAGCAGTATGGGGTAAACTACTGAATTATTTTGGGTCCCTCCTCCCAAAAAAAACTGTATAGTTTTGGTGAAAAGAAATTGGTTATGTGGAAACTACTGCAGTAACATTAGAGTGAAATCAATTTCAGTTAGTTTTGTTCATATTAAGAATAGCACGGCTGAGAGTGGTGAGCATGCGAGATCAGTCTCTGTTATGACAATAAAGCTATAAAGTTTGTTTTGACTTGTACTGTTTAGCATGAAGAATATTTCCTCCCAGCTAGTGCAGTATGTAACAATCTACTAAAGGAAGCATGGAAAACTTAATCCAGGCAAGCATGCTAGTCTGGCTACCTTTTAAAGGCAAATCAATAAAAATGCTTGGTATTCCTTACCAGCAGCATCTTTGATTGTGGAGAAATGAAAAGAAGACATACAGTGCCTGGCAGATCGCCTTTGTTCCTAGTTGTCATGAAATTACGAAAAGCAAATACATATTTCCCTTTTGGTGGTTTTCATTTAAATCCTATGTCACAGAAGTTGCATGGTTAGTATTGATTGCAAAACAGAAAAATGGATTATGTGATAAAAGATTACGTTAAAAGTGATGGAGCAGACTTCAAACTGTATTTGTGGTGTATATTGGGATGTCTACCTTTTGAACTTCTAAAACTGCTCTTTGCAGAAAATGCTGCACTTACCAAGAGTCTAATTTGAACCACAAATTATTGCCATGCCTTCTAATCTGTCACAATATACCGGATAAATGCAATCAGAGGCTGCAGTTGGGAAACACTTCTTTGCACTTGTCAGTTGTATCCCTACATAATATTCAAGCTACATACAATATCTTACGTCCTCATCTCTGCACTGTGACCACAAATAAGCTTTGACAGCATGTGTGCAAATCATCATACAAGTGGTAATAATAATAATAATACTTTAAAACATCATAAAAACAGACATTAAAATACATTAAAACAAAACAACTTTAAAAACATTTTTTTAAAAGCTTTGAAGACATTTTTTTTTAAAGGTTAAAAAACATTGTTTTTAGAAAAGGTTTTAAAGCATATTAAAAATCAATTCCAACACAGAAGCAGACTGGGATAAGGTCTCAACTTAAAAGGCTTGTTGAAAGAGGAAGATCTTCAATAAAGATAAGAGAGATGGCACCTGTCTAATATTTAAGGGTAGGGAGTTCCACAAGGTAGGTGCCGCCACACTAAAGGTCCATTTCCTGTGTTGTGCAGAATGGACCTCCTGATAAGATGGTATCTGCAGGAGGCCCTCACCTGCAGAGCGCAGTGATCGATTGCGTATATAAGAGATAAGACAGTCTTTCAGGTATCCTGGTCCCAAGCTGTATAAGGCTTTGTACACCAAAACTAGAACCTTGAACGTTGCCCGGCAGCAAATGGGCAGCCATTGCAATTCTTTCTGCAGCGGGGTGATATGTTGGCGATACCCTGTTCCAGTGAGCAGTCTCACCGCCGCATTTTGCACCAGCTACAGCTTCCGGACCAACCTCAAGGGCAGCCCCACATAGAGCACATTACAGTAATCCAGCCTGGAGGTTATCAGTGCATGGACAACAGTAGTAGTAGCAGTAATAAAACTCCCATAAAAAAGGAATTTAAAAATGTAAACAAAGCATGTTGAATGTCTGAGAATCCAAAGCAGCTTTATTGCTTTGAAAATCCATCTGACTAAATGTATACTTTCCCCATTTAGGAGCAAAAGGAAAAATGGAAGGCGCTTGTGAAACAATGTATAAGCATTCCACTCCTGAAGGGCAACAGAGACCTGCATTGTAGCCCACATGTTGGCTCACTGAAGCAGGCTTTCACAAGAAGCGGAGCAGAGTAGAGTTTGCCACCACATTCCTACTTGAGATTTCCAGGCTGCATGCCACCACCTTGTCTTGATTGTTGGGTATTTAATTCTGCAAGAAGGATCCACTTTTGTTTTGATTTCAGTGCTCAGTGTTCAGAAGGATTTGATTCTAATTGCTATCACTTAAAAATAATACCTGTCCAGTGTTTTCCCCTAAAGTCTGATTTCCTGCATTGTTGGAGGAAGCACAGATATAGGTACAGAGCTGGCTCTACTCTTGGGTAGAGTGAGGTGACCACTTGATGTCATGAAAGGGCAGCAAAATGTTAGTTCCTTTTATTATTATTATTATTATTATTATTATTATTATTATTATTATGGTTAGTCGCATTATGTCAGGTAAGTGTCTTTTTAAGAATAAAAGTTGTTTCCAGTTTCTACAGGAGCCTTTGAATGTTGCTAACAGATGATCAAATAGTTCAGACTCTTGGACTTTTTCTTCATAAACAAAATTCCCAGCATAAGATTTTCTTGAATGATAGCATTTGGAATATTGCTGCTACGTGCTTGTGATTGCCACCTCTGCCTAGGTTCTCTCTGCCTAGCATTTGCATATTCTAATCTATTTAATTATATGCACATTTATAATTGCCTGTGTGTGTGGGGGTCATATGTGTGGGGCTTTTCTGCTAAGCCTGTTTAAAGATCATCAGAAGGCAACACAAAGTACTGTTGTAGATGTTTTTTCCCCACTTGACTTTGTAGACATTTATATCAGTAGCATAACGGGCGTTCAGATCTCTGTAACAATTTAAATATTAAAATAATATGCAGTTTGGCTTCATCCATAGACCCTGGAGAAGATAACCTGAATGTCCCAAACAGTTGGGAACTATTATTTAGCAATAGCTGGTAAGGCCATAATGTTCTAGGTATTTGTTGATTTTACAATGTAGTACTGCTATAATTTACTAAACTTGGCTTCTGTAAGAACATCACTAGTAGCTTTGGTTTTAGCCACAGTATGGTAGCCTTTTATTTTCAGGCTGAAGCCGTGTTTCAAGTGTGTTTTATGAATGGAGTAGAACCAGCAGGATTCATCTTCTGTAATTCCATGCAGGACCTGGTGTCTCCACTTTAACAACAATGAGACTACTCTTGCAGTTGTGAAATCACATTACAACAGGGGTTGCTAACCTGTTTCCATGGGTGTCATGGTGCCTGCAAAGGTTTCAGTGGTGGCCCCAGCAGGTAGCACCAACTCTGAGCTTTTCTTTTTTAGAAAAGTATGTTTCTACCCTCCTAGAAAGAATGTTATGGAGCAAAATGTGCAGGTACCCTTCTAACTAATTTATGTGAAATCTAACTGATTTATTGCTCCTGCTTGTCAGGGTTTTTAGCCAGTGAATCGGAGCTGTGATTGATAAGTAAGTTGTTTGGACACCAGGCACAAGGAATTCCTGGGTTCCTAAACAACAGCTGTTTTCCGCTCCTTTCAGTGCAATTTTCCTGCTTCTTTTCCCCCCCCTCTAGCCCTTGGAATCTCTATAGTTTGCTCTTCCTTTTTCCCTAGTACCCAGATGCATCTTTCCTGTGCTGGGTTTGGCTGAGATCAGGTAGGGTCTCAAAGGTGTTTTCTGCAAATACTACTACATAATAAGTGTAGGTGAATGTTAAATAATCCCCTCCCCCAAAAAAGCAAATGTGACAACTTTGCAAAGAGGTTTAGGTTTTGGTTTAGGGTTGGCATTGGGGGAAAAAGAGGGTTTTTGTTCCTTTCATAGTAGTGTGGCAGGCAGAAATTCAACAGATCAAGCCTTTTCTAGTGTGGGAAGAGCTTCACCATGACTACTCTCTAATTTTGTTATGCCACACCTCCCATGGCAGCCATTTTGTGTTATGCCACACTACCATGACAGCCATTTTGTGATGGTGGTGCCCCCAGCACTCTTTCAAAATTTGAAATGTGCCCTCTGGTCCAAAATGTTGGTGACCCCTGCATTAGAAGATTTTCACAAGGCAGCTGTAAAGCAATGGCTGCTTTCAGATGCATCATTAAACCATAGCTTACATAATGAAAGTGCAGCAACGAACCTCAAGATTGAACACTCCCACTCTCTCATCCACACCAAGAGTGGGGAGCCTGTGGCCCTCCAGATTTGGTGGAGGGCCATAGATTCACCACTCCTTTGTACGTGCTGGGAAGGAAACTTTAAAGCTTCCAGTCATGGTTTGTAACAAACCATGGTTTTCCATATTCAGTTAAAATGGGAAACTGCAGTTAGTTACAGACTATAGCCAGAAGCCTTAATTCCCCCCCCCTTGCTTGTGAAGGTGGGAAGAAAGGGAGGGAGAGCATGCAAGCTCAAAGCTTTCTGCAGCACTAAACCATGGCTTAACATGGTGTGGGAATGTGGCCATAGTCTGCTATTGTACATATTGGTAACTAGAACCATTGAAATCAATAGTCATACTTTGAATCCATTGAATAACAGTGGATGTCCCTCCATGTTAGGAGAAATTATCAGATTTAGAACACATTTTGATAAGTGCTAGTTCAGCCATGGGCAAGCCCAGTAAGAGACTCCTCAGTGAGTGTGTGCTTCCCACCCCCTAGCCATTGCACGAAGACATGTTATATGCTATTCCCTCACTCTCCACTTTCCTTCCACCCTTGTAGAAGGTAGCAAGGATTTCAGAAAATGTGACAGTGTGCACATTTCTCATCCACACCACTTGCTTCTGTGTCATAATGTTTCCTACTCATAGTGGTGGATATGCATGCTCCCAAGGACCCTCTAGGACGTGTATGCCATTGCCAAGTGCATCACTGCCAGGACAAAGCTCTAAGACAACCTCCAAACTCTTGACAGGAAGTTAATGTGAAAGGCCTCCATTTACATTTTACACTTGCTGGTTAATGAGTGAAAAAAGATGCCCCAAATGCTATTTCAATCAGCATATGGTCAACTGGAAATGATAAATCTGTCTATGTCCTTTTAAAAGTCAGAATAGCTGCTAATGTAGTCTTTCTTCCCCCCTTCTGAGAGAGGAATCTGCCCTGCTCCAGCCTAGCCTTAAACTGTGAAGTGGAGACACATCTCCATCTGTCTTTCAGATTAGCGCTTTGTTACACTCTGAAGAGAAGGCCTTTCACAAAAGCTCAGGCATTTGGAAGCTTAGATACGGTCAGTGTGCTTGCGCTCGACTGCCCTGTAGACTATTTGTTAATGAAGACCTTGGATTACTGTGTCTATTCTCAAGCCAGAATTTGCACTTTAAAGTGGGGCTTGAGGAGCGTATCAAAGTGTTGGATTCCATTATTGCAAAATGTATCAGAAAAGTGTTGAGCTAGGTAATTACCTTAATCCAACTGAAATAGTTGGTCACAGCGTACATTAGATGAGCATCCAGAGTCAGACTTGAGCAAGCAGTCAACCATGAACAAAATAAGCTCAGCCATGGAGGGCCAGATTTCTTAATTAGCTCTCAGTGGCGAGAACAGTTTAATGTTTCCCAAAGTCGAGTACAAACTCTACAAGTGACACAATTCAAGAGGACTCTGTAAGGTTGAATTAAACCTGGTCTGGTCTCCCACTGTCATATGCAGAGCCCACAGCTAACTTCATTTATTCCTCACTGTTTGTTTCCCAGCGAACTTCCACAGACTGAACCGTAATAATAATAATAAAAAAGAGAACAGTATGATTAACTTTGATAATAAGAAGCTCTTGTGCTGAAAATACACGTTCGGCTCTCATTTTCACAAGGCAAGTAATCGTATCACCTCGTTGGTGGAACCCTACATTATAGTACCGTCTAATTGGTTACATGGGCATGTGCATCATTAATAAAATGAATGGGGATTCATGAGGAAGCTCAGTGGTCACTTAGTGATGGTTTTCTTTCTGGTGTTATTGTTTCAAGGTTAGCAAATCTCTTGGTTTCGTGTTGTTAAATATTTATTAGACACAGCTTGAAGTATGCTGCATAGGATGCACTCCAGCTAAACAACCAACTTCAATAAAATCGAGCAAAGTCAATAGAGGAGCTGGGAGGGGCTTCACTGACACAGGCCACTTACACTGCAAAGAGAGCTGAAGATGTGTGTTGTAAATCCATTTAAAAGTCACACCAATTCATTAATTAATAACATTTGAAAACAGACAGAGACCACAAGGGCGGCTGCTGCTGCTTTTCTTTCTCCCATATGTATTACGGTTTTCGCATTCAACCACAGCAGCATTTCTTCTAAATAATATGTAGCTGAACTTTTGTAGTAGTTGCCTGTCTTAGCCGGTCTTTCAGTTATCGTTTTTCAATATTGTGCTTTCACTGTGTATCATTATCCAGATCTGCTGCCTCCATTAGTAGTCAATTTGATATCTATGCTCTTGAGACTGTGGCCACATCCTCACCATAATTTAAAGCACTGTTATACCACAGCCATGGCTTCATCCCAAAGAATCCTGGGAACTGTAGTTTAAGGGTGATGACCCTCCTAACAACCCTCATTAGGAGAACTCCTGTTTCTCTTGCAGAGCTACAATTTCTAGAGTTCCCTGGGAAGAGAGATGTTAAACATCTCTGAAAATTGTTCCCAGGATTATTTGGGGGAAGCCATGACTGTTAATGTGACGTAGTGGTGATTTAAATGTAAGGTGTGGATGTGGCCTATATATCTTTTTGTTGAGGGTCAGAACTAAAAGAAATGAAACATAAGAAGAGCCCTGCTGCATCAAGGTGAAGGCTCATCTAGTCCAGCATTCTTTTCTTACAGAGGGTAACTCAGATGCCTGTGGGAGCCCACAGGCAGGTCCTCAGCACAACAGCACTCTCCCTACTGATGAGTCCAAACAACTTGTACTCAAAGGCATTCTGCTGCTGACAGCGGAGGTAGAATATAGCCATCATAGCTATTGGCCTTTGATATTGGCAAATTCTCCAGCTTTCAATTGCCTGTGATGGATACACTTTTTGAGCCAATTTATTTTAAAAATGGGGGAAAGAGAGAAGTGAGCTGAGGCAGTGGTAGTATAAACACGTTCAAATATTCGTGTGTGTGTGTGTGTGTCTGTAATCACTTGTTTAAAAATCTTCCTGAATGTGGAAAACTAACTACAGAGAGATTAATGCTTCCTAGATTTACCCAAGTCTGTCCTATTAGAGTGATCTGGCAACAAATCTCTGTCGACAATATTACATTCCACTGTATGTTGTCTACCAACTAGAAAAGGCTGACACATAATGTATATCCCTAAAGCATATCTCAAAATCACAGGGTCTGGGAGAATGTTCTTTTGTAGCACAAAATACTGTAGCAAGTGGATTATTATGCTTATTCGCCTTGGGCTAGAGCACATGGCATTGAAAGCCAGTTCTAGGGCTGACCTTTAACTTGTTAGGTTCAAAACACAGGATAAGCTAGAGATGCTTAGAAATAGTACATTGCAATAAACTTTCTTTTTAACAAATGTTAACATTCTAACAGGGCACAGAGGAAGGCAATATGTTTAATTAGTGATCTGGGTAAATGATGTTGAGTGATCCTTTGACACAGACAAGAACATTTTGGACTACATTCACACCATACATTTATTCCACTATTATTCCACTTTAAATAGTCATGGCTTCCCCCAAAGAATCCTGGGAAATGTAGCGTGTTGAAGGTGCTGAGAGTTGTTAGGAGACCCTATACTTCTCATAGAGGTACAATTTCCAGACTTCCTGGGAAGGGGAATTGACTGTTAAACCACTCCAGGAATAAATGCAACAATTCAACAAGAGGTGCAGTGATGGAAAGATTCATGGGTTGATTTTCTGAAAGTTAAACCTGCAGGAGGCCTGGGGGGAAAAACCACAAACGCCAAGCAGAATTGGAGGTGCTTTGAGAAATAGGTCTACAGAGACAATCAGCACACCTAAGGACAGTGGGATAAGTGTGGATATAAGGCAAGGGTGGGCTGACAGAGCTTGGAAAAGTTACTTTTTTGAACTACAACTCCCATCAGCCCTAGGCAACATGGCCACTGGATTAGGCTGATGGGAGCTATAGTTCAAAAAAGTAACTTTTCCAAGCTCTGGGTGGGCAACTTTGTTTTCCTCTCACAGGCCACATGCTGATGGGGTGCAGGACCAAAAGTGGGTGGGACCTTGTCTTTCCCTGATATAAGAATTGTTGGGTTGCAAGACATCCAGTGCTTCAGGGTGAGTTGGTGCTGTGGTCTACTCCTCCCATCACCTCCAGCCACCATGGCCAATGGTTAAGGATGAGGGGTTCTGTAGTTCAAAACATCTGAAGGACAGTAGGTTGGGAGTGGCTGGTTTGATGTATCTCCTCTGGGATTGCTTTTCATCTTAAACTGAAGGCACAGGGCAAGTGATAAGTTCTTTCGTTTTTTATTAAAAGCAAAAGTAAGAGATTTACTAGGCATTGAAAAATAAATCTTTATATTGTCCTCGAGAACAAAACCCAGTCCCACATTTTAACTGCATACATGAATATTGCCTGGACTCTGGTAACTCTGGTATGAGCAGAAAAGTGAGGTAAAATTATGAAGTCTTGACAGATGAAGTTCAGATGCAACTGACTTCAGAACAGCCAGACTATTTCCCTATTTATTTTCCATGTAAAAGAATTCCAGTGTTATTCTTTAATAGAATAGATAGTTCCTCAGTGTGCTCCTGCAATAATGAAATAACATATTTGCCTTATACTCACTTCTTGGATCCATGAATGAACAGTTACATATATGTGTGTTCATTCTCATGCACTATATATATATGACCACTGTCACCTGATAGCAGACATTCCAGCAGGCTGTCTCAGAGGGAGAGATGGGAAGCAGGTCCCATTCCAACAACTCTGCTGAAAGGTCAGCTCCATCAGGCATCTCCTGCCCCTGAACTGTTTCCATTCCAGCCGGTAAATGGTGGTACTACTACTCAACGAGTATGGCAAAATGATAACTGATGACTAAGAAAAGGCAGAAGTGCTCAATTCCTACTTTGGCTCAGTCTTCTCCCAAAAGAGGATCTATGACCCTCCTGCCAAACATGAAGTTGAAGGAGCAGGATTGCAGCTTGAGACAGATAGACAAATGGTCAAGAAATGCCTAATCACTTTGAATGAGTTCAAATCTGCAGGCCCTGATGAACTGCTTCCTAGAGTATTGGAAGAACGCGCTGAAGAACTCTTCGAACCACTGTGTATTATCTTTGTGAAATCATGGGGGATGGGTGATGTGCCAGATGCCTGGAGGAGGGCTAATATTATCCCTATCTTCAAAAAGGAGGACCCTCGGAACTATACAGACCAGTTAGCCTCACATCAATCCCTGGGACAATTCTGGAGCAGATTATAAAGCAGTCATTCTGTAAGCATCTTGAAAACAATGCACTGATTACTAGAAGCCAACATGGATTTATCAGGAACAAATCCTGCCAATCTTATCTCATTTTTTGATTGGGTACCCTTCCTGGTAGACTGTGGCAATGCTGTGGACAAAATATATCTTGACTTCAGCAAAGCTTTTGACAGAGTGTCTCATGATATTCTGATTAGCAAGCTAGCTAACTGTGGGCTGGATAGAACAACAGTTGGCTACAGAATCATACTCAAAGACTGCTTATCAATGGTTTCTTCTCAAACTGGGGGGAGGTAATGAGGGGGGTACCTCAGGGCTTGGTCCTGGGTCCAGTGCTCTTCAACATTTTTATTAATGATTTGGATGAGAAGGTGCAGAGAATGCTTATCAAATTTGCAGATGATACAAAATTAGGAGGGATAGCTAATACCCTGGAGGACAGAAACAAAATTCAAAGGGATCTTGATAGGCAGAGCATTAGGCTGAAAACAACAATGAAATTTAAGAAGGATAAGTGCAAAGTTCTACACCTAGGAAAAAGAAACCAAATGGACAGTTAAAAGATGGGGGATAAATGGCTCAGCACTACATGTGAGAAGGATCTTAGAATTGTTGTTGATCACAAGCTGAATATGAGTCAACGGTGCGAAGTGGCTGCAGAAAAGACAAATACTATTTTAGGCTGCATTAACAGAAGTATAGTTTCCCAACCGCGTGAACTATTAGTTCCTCTCTATTCGGCACTGGTTAGGCCTCATCTTGAGTACTGCGTCCAGTTCTAGACATCGCACTTTAAGAAGGATGCAGACAAACTGGAACAGGTTCAGAGGAGGGCAACAGGGATGATCAGCGGACTGGAAACAAACCCTATGAAAGAACTGGGCATGTTTAGCCTGGAGAAGAGAAGACTGAGGGGGAAGATATGATAGCACTCTTCAAGTACTTGAAAGGTTGTCACACAGAGGAGGGCCAGGATCTTTTCTCAATTGTCCCAGAGTGAAGGACATGGAATACTGGGCTCAAGTTGCAGGAAGCCAGATTTTGGCTGAACATCAGGAAACTTCCTGTTAGAGCCATATGACAATGGAACCAATTACCTAGGAAGTTGGTGGGCTCTCCAGCACTGGAGGTATTCAAAAGCAGCTGGACAGCCACCTGTCGCTTATGCTTTAAGTTGGATTCCTGCATTTGGCAGGGGTTTGGACTTGATGGCCTTATATGCCCCTTCCAACTCTACTATTCTGATTCTATGGTCATTATCAGATATACTAATTAACTTTAAGAAGTGGTGCCGGAGTGCTCTTTTTTCCTCCTCCCTCCCTGTCCATTTTGCCTTTTGTGTCGTGTCTTTTAGATAGTCCCTGCCTGCAGGCTTACAGGCTTATTTTAAGTGATGGCATGTAAGCTACTCTTGGCTGAAGAGTTGTGGTACAAATGCTATAACTGAATGAATAAATCAATAAATATATTTTCTATGTTTTGGTCCTCATTCTAATATCCATGTGAGTAGTATGCAGATACTGTAATCGGTGCTGTTGTCTCTGATGTGTACCATAAAATGGTACCCCTTCACCATAGATGCCTTGCTTGCTTGCCTGCTTTGTGCCAGTGGAAATAACTAAACAGGGTACACTCCAAGTGAAGAATCAAAGCAGGCATTGTAAATTGTATTGTAATGATAAGATAATTAGCTGCATAAATAAAGTTAAATTCCCAGTCCACATGATAACTCCCAAAAGGCCATTTTCATGGTTCAAAATGTATTTTAGGTCAAAGACTATGTCTTTCCATTCACAATAAGCCCAGTGTCCTGAAATTGTGGCATTTCGTAGACCACTTCTGCAAACATTTAAGTTGCATAAAATCTTGGAATTCGTGACCACTCTTTTATTGAGCAATGGACTCTAAGTGATGGCATCTATTGTCAAAGACCTCTTTTTTTTAAAAAAAGCAGCCATTTCTGAAAAGGAAATTATTGTCTTTTAAGGCAATGTAAGAATTGTGCAATTTTCTCCATTTTGACCCCTTTTTTATTGCCTGTGGGTTTTAAGTACAGGCCTCCAATTTAAAACCTATTATTCCAAAGAAACAGCTTTTCATCTTCTCCTCCCCCAGCAATGCACCTTCCTCAAATCTTTGCAAGAGTATTTTCAGGCCTAGTGCTGCTTAGTACAATGGATGTATTTTTTTCACTACATTTGTGTCAAGCATTATTTAATTAAATTTGTAGCCCATCCAGTGAAGTTCTGAGTAAATACGTCATTTTGCAACATTTCCTGCTCCTATAAGTCAATAGGCTAGGGTTCAGTTTTGTGCACTCCCTTGTTTTCCTAATTCTTTCTAGTTATCTAAGAGATTGTCATTATTTATATTTTATGACATAGCAGTCCACAGCTGCTTAATAACATTTCTGCGCAATTACACCCAGAAAATTGCAAATCAAGGGGTTGGATCCAGACTAAGTTATGTTTAGAGTAAATCCATTGGCTAACTTGAGTCCCCGTGTTTTAAATGGGTCTACTGTAAGCACAACTACCCATAGGTAGCAGCAGTCTTCTGGTACAATTTACATATTGTGCCACCCCTCCCGTGGTGCATAAGTGGGAAGCACATTTACTTGCACAATTCGGGGAGGGGGACAAAAATGTATTCCAACAGCAGCTTCATAGTTTATGGCAGGGGAGGGGTAGCTGTGTCCCTCCAGATATTGCTGGACTACAGCTCCCATCATCCCTGGTCATTGGCCATACTGGCTGGGGCTGATGGAAGCTGGAGCCCAATGACAGGTTTCCCAGACCTGGCTTAAGGGAAATTCTGTTGGACACATTTTATAAACTCATGTTATAAAAAAAAAATCTTCAGATATAACTGATAGGATTCCAACAAAAGGAGGAAGTTGAATCTCCGGTAAAAGGGGTCGAGGTCCACTCAGCCTTCCATCCATCTGTGGTCGGTAAAATGAGTACCCAGCATATGCTGGGGGGGTAAAGAAAGGCCAGGGACTGAACTGGCAATCCCACCCCATATATATAGTCTGCCTAGGAAATGTCGCAAGACATCACCCTAAGAGTCGGAAATGATTCACACTACAAGTGCGGGGACACCTTTTTCTTTTAAAAACCCCCAAGGTGGATTATAATCAAAATTAAAATATGTAAGCAGTCATATGAACATATATTTCAATTGTGGCCAGTCCCCCCGTGAGTTCAATAAGTAGCCTGATCTGTTGCCAAAAATTTATCTCTGTGTTTAATGAAAAACACTGTGTTAAAATACGTCTCTAAAGTCAAAAGTGGAATAGTAGATCATGGCAATACAACTCCAGGAGATACCTCCTAGCCTATAATTTTGATACAGTGGAAGAAATGAGAAAATAAAATGAAATAAATATCCAATAAAGCAACATCCTTGGGAGTTAATTAAAAAAAATCTTTGTTTATCTTTTTTCAGCATAGCTGAAGATGGAAAACCTCATGTTTTCTTCCAAATTAAAGTCTTCCCTTGTTGCTTTCTAGTAGGAAGGCACAAAGTTTTTAAATCGGTTTCTACAGCAATACCTCAGGGCAAGCGTGGAAAGGATAAAAGAGACTGTAGTTTGTGAAGGGCTTTAAGAAATCTTAGGAGACCCTCTTTCCCCTCACAGAGCTACCATTCCCAGAGTAGTTTAACAGTCCATACCTCTTCCTAGGGAACTCTGAGAATTGTAGCTGTGTGAGGGGGAATAGTGGTCTCCCAACAACTCTCAGCGCCCATAACAAACTACACTTCCCAGGATTCTTTTGGGTGAACCATGACTGTTTAAAGTGATACGGTAATGCTTTAAACATATATTACAGATGGGGCCTAACTGCAATGTGTGGGTGCATCATCTAAAACCAAATAAAATACTGTTGTTTTATATATATGTAAATTTAATTGCTTAAAACTCTTATGATTAATCAGTGGCTTGTTTAATTGGGCAGCATCCCTAATAGGTACAGATTGATTGATTGAATAAATGATTCTGTTTCTGTGGTGCTTTCTCCAGACAAGGCTTGAGGCAACTTTATAACATTTATGAAACAAATAAAATTCTAATAAAATAATTTCCAGTGTCCTGTCTGAATTTATCATACATGTGGTTGCTTGTGCTAATAATATTGCAAACTTGCTATCACAGATTGGGTTTATCACATACAGTGTCTGTGGTGGGTACAGTTTATCATATGGAATGCTACTGGGCCCTGCCACAACTGTGAGTTAACATAACTATAGAGTGAGCTTGGTTTTTCTTTTTATCTGGAAACAGATAAGAGTAAAATCCATTGAACTGCCTTTATCATAGACTTGAGGGCTATAGCTAGGGATGAGACAATCTTAATTTCAGTTTCTGTCAGTTTCTTATTTTTCCAATCTAAACTTCAGTTTTCCACATTTCTGTATCAGTTTGCAATTTTTAAAAAAAGACCTCATGAAAATTTGTCAGCATTTTTAGTGCACTTTTCTTCTAATACTCATATTTTTGTACACAATTTAGCCTAATATACATATTTTTGCAAGCAATGTCCCATAATATGCTTTTTTATATATTGTCTTTTGTAATATAACCTTACTCTCTTCCTAACCATGGGGCTAAGATAGAGGCTTTATTAGGCCGAAGAAGCTTTATAAAGGCAACAGCTCATTGGCAGAGCATCTGCTTTGTATGCAGAAGGTCCCAGGTTCAATCCCTGGCATCTCCAGGTAGGGCTGGGAGAGGCCCCTGCCTGAAACCCTGGAGAGCCACTGCTAGTCAGTACTGAGCTTAATGAACCAATGGTCTGACTCAGTATACGGCAGCTTCCTATGGTCCTATGTGCAGGCAGTTAGACCTGATCATAAGCATAGCATGTTAAGGGCAATTATGGCATGGACAGCCAGGCCACGTCCTTGGGTAGAAGAGTAGGCAATGCCCCTCCCAATTCCAAGTGAAGTTGTAAATTGTTAATAATGAAAGATAGAATCATTCCCAATACTGGTGCTGTCCTCCTCCTTGTTTTCCACAAGTGGTGCTGTGACTGTAACTACTTCTAGTGCAGTGGCTCTCAAACTTTATTTTCCTTTGCAGACCACTTAATACTGGGGGTTTGGCAGACCACTTAAGAAACTCCCCCTGCAAGTCAAAGGGCATCTCATCTTTTAATAACCTTTTTCTCTTCCAGCATCATTGTCAAAACCAGCTTTTTTATAAAAGTCATGGGTTCGCTAGGCCAGGTTGTTGAGAAGGCCTCTTTATCTGGGGAACAGCTGCAGCACTGGGAGACTGGAGAAGACCTACCCTGGGACTGAGTATCTGAGCATTGGGGTACTTGCTTGCTCTCTCCTCTGGGTTGCTGTCTCTTGAGACAGCTGAGGTCCCAGGTAAGTGCTGCAAGGACTGGGACCCCCTGCCTGACCCTGACTCCAGAGAGAGGCTGCAGTCAATCTTTTACACTGTTTTACAGTGGTTCCGATCCTATCTCCAGGGTCATTTTCAGAGAATAGCATTGGGTGATTGCCTTTCAGCTCCCTGGTAGTTGTGCTTTGGGGTGCTGCAGGGTACCATCTTGTCCTCCATGCTGTTTAACATCTATATGAAGTAGGGTTGCCAGGTCAGAAGCATCCCAAAACCTGAGATTTTAGGGGCGGGCCCAAGTGATGTCATGGGGCGGGCCCAAGTGATGTCATTAAGCATGATACATTAAGCATCAATCACAGTTGCTTGGAGCATACAATTAAAAAAATATCTGACTGGAAATTAAGCTAGACATCTTAGCTAAAAGTTGGAGCCTGAGTAGGGAACATTTAATCTAGCCTACTTGCTTTTAGCAAGAAGGGTTTAAGTGCCTTCAGGCCAGGGCAGTCACCAGAAGGTCACTGTAGGAAGAAAGGAGCCTAGTTTTGTGGAGATGTTAGATGGGAGCATTCGGGAATAAAGATGGATGCCCCTGAAGGCTGCAATTCTAAACACACGTACTGAGGGACTAAGCCTCCATAGAACTCAACAGGACTTACTTCTGAGTAGATATAGTTTGGATTGTGCTGTTGGTAAAGCTTGACTAGGGATTCTCTGCAAAGACATCCATATCCAAGCAGGGTTGGCAACCCCCTGCCTGGAATGCCCTGCCCTTATCTTTTAATGTGGCTGCTCCAAACTTCTTTACAGATTTGACCCTTCACTTCAGAAAGAGGTCTGAGAAATGAGTAAGAGTAAGAAGATTCTCTTCCCTTTCTGCCTGCATAGATGCCCTCATCCTTCCCCTGCGCCCAGCAGAAGCTCTGGGCCAGGCAGGACACAGTGGCATCTCGTAGCAGACACCCTCCCCTTTCCTGGGGTATATGATTTGTCCTGGCCCAGAGCAGATTTTGGGGTGGGCACCCCCAGTTACTTATTTTTTGTGATTTTCTGACATCATTATGTATTTATGATAATATCAGAAGCCTGATGATTTTGATTGCATAAATGTATTGTTATTCTTGACGGGGAGAGTCCCCCAATCACAGTGATATATCATACAGGGTACCCCAACATATATTTTGGGGTTCAGAGACATGTTAAGTTTGGTTTGAAGTTGCTGTAGTTGTCAACTCTTCTTTTTTAGTGTTTTGAACTTTCAAGCAAATATGGAACTGGGAACTAGGAACCAACTTTAGCGTCGTATCAGTTACATAGATTAAAAAGTTGCGGGGGCGGCGGCTGACGTTTTGGTGTATATCTCGGGAACCAGACCACCTAGAAACTTAATTTTTTTAAAAAATTGAAGCGGAGAGTCCAGAGGTTAAGGGGTGCTAGCTGGAGAGCCAGAGAGCCCCCAAAAAACTGGAGACTCCAGCCAAAAACTGGAGACCTGGTAACTCTAATATGAAGCTCTTGGGAGCGGTCATCAGGAGATTTGAGGTGAGATGTCAGCAGTACGCTGATGATACCCAGCTCTATTTCTCTGTAACATCCAAATCGAGAGAGGCCATGGAAGCCCTGGACTGCTGCCTGGACTCAGTGGGTGGGCTGGATGAAGGCCAATAAACTGAGGCTGAAGCCTAGCAAGGTGGAGGCACTGTGGGTTGGTGGTTCCCAAATTCGGATAATTGGTCAATTGCCTGCTTTGGATGGGGTTGTACTCTCTCTGAAAGAGCAGGTCCATAGTCTGGGATGCTCCTGGATCCATCTTTGTCACTAGAGGCTCAGGTGACCTCAGTGGGTAGGAGTGCGTTCTACCAGCTTCAGCTGGTAAGACAGCTGTGGCCGTTTCTGGACCAGGATAGCCTGACGACTGTTGTCCATGCACTGGTAATCTCCAGGCTGGATTACTGTAATGTGCTCTATGTGGGGCTGCCCTGGATGTTGGTCTGGAAGCTGCAGCTGGTGCAAAATGTGGTGGCGAGACTGTTCACTGGGGCAGGGAATTGCCAACATGTCACCCCGCTGCTGAAAGAATTGCACTGGCTGCCCATTAGCTACCAGGTAAAATTTAAGGTGCTGGTTTTGGTGTACAAAGCCCTGTATAGCTTTGGACTAGGATACCTGAAAGACTGTCTTACTCCTTATATACCCAGTCAATCACTGCACTCTGCAGATACCATCTCATCAGGAGGTCCATTCCACACAACAAAGGAAGCGGACCTTTAGTGTAGTGGCACCTACCTTTGGAATTCCCTCCCCTAAAATATTAGACAATATAAGTACAATAAATAAATAAATAAAATAGACAAGAGCCATCTCTGTTATCTTTTTGGTGCCTACTGAAGACCTTCCTCTTTCAACAAGCCTGTTAAGTAGAGATCTTATCCCAGTCTGCATTTGTGTTGCAATTGCTTTTCAATATGTTTTTAAGGCTTTTTTAAAAAATATGTTTTTAAATATGTTTTGTTTTTAAGGATATTTTGTCTTAATATATTCTAAAGTTTGTTTTTATGGTGTTTTAGCTTGTTTTTAGTGCTTCTGTTTGCTGTCCTATCCTCCTACTGGGAGGAAGGGCGGGATACAAATCTAAATCTAAATAATAATAATAATTTTTTAGACTCTGCCAGTGCCATATTGTGAAAGTCACAGGCCCTAGATTGCGGCCTTGTTTACCTGTTTGATAATCCAGCCCTGATCAAAACAGCCTCAATAACATATAGAGCTAAGTAACAATGGAGGAGAAATTCAATTACGTTTGCATTTAAGGGTGAATCTATAAAATCCACACTTTCTGAAACAATAAGAGAACTGAAACACAGCCATCCTTGAAATTCACAGTTACCTGAATTTTGCGATGCAATTTTCCAACAAATGTTTACAAGAATCTGTATTTCAGGGGAAAGTGTGGATAAAAGTTTATATATTAGTGAAAATAACATACAATGCATCTTTGTATTAGGAGAGATTAAGTGCATAAATGTTTAGATTAGTCAAAACTGCAGACATAATATGTTTATTAGGAAAAAATATCACTAAAATGGTGAAGAATTTTCATTAGGATTTTTTTAAAAAATTGAGAGATGCTTCCATGCCTAGGGCCAGATACAGATATTCTTGACTGTTCTGTAATGTTTCTGCTTACCACTTTCATGGATCGCAATTTGGGAACCTCTGCTCTAGTCTGTCGAGTTTAACCAACAGTTTAAAATGTAGCCAAAGTGGTAATAGATTTTCCTTCTAAATACTATGGTCTTGGAGTGCTCCAAAGTGTGCACATATGACTCTGGCTTCCTCCTCATTAATGTTAATGTCAGAGGAACCTCTGCACTCACTAAGGGTGTGCACACATACACTACATGGTGCTTCCCTATCATTTAATAGAAGATTTTAAATGCCCAGTTCCTTGTTGTATGCATCTGATTTCCTGCATGTGCAATGAGTAATTGGATTCAGGGACTTGGCTGCAATCCTATTCCTAACTGCTTGTGTATAATTTCCATTGAAACCTTAAGTGATGCCAGAGCTTTATTCTCAGATTCACCATCTTTATGTACTGGGATCTGTGCAATATATAATTAATTCACTTATTTCTAAATTTCTAAATCCCCCCTTTTTTTCTTTTTTGCTGGATTGTTAACTTGACTGTTTGGAAAGATATAACCTTTTCATCAAGTAACTGGATTATTATGGTGGGAAATGTCTGCCTTTATAGACATCTTTTGACAGTTAGTTTACAATTGCCTGCCGCTTTGACCCCTCTTTCTGTCTCTTACCATATGCATCAGGGTTTCTTGTCAAGAAAATGCTGGTAAACTGGGAGATCTGTACCACTCTCATGCAGTGAGAAGAATTCCCCCTTCTCATCACTCCCTGTCATTCCAAAATTAGTCTGAGAAAGATTTGATGGGATTATTTCTAAGTGCACATTATATCTGCATCTGATGCTCTAGAGAATTACCTCTGAAATCAGAATGATATTGTCAATTAAATTAAGAAACTTGCATTTCCCCCCTCTAGTTGACTGTTTGACCCAATTTAAATGAAACCCATTATGTGTATGCACACGCACACGCACACACACACGGGATAGTTGCTACTCTTTTACATATAATTATATAAGTGTTGCAAGGTCATTAACCTGCCTCTGCCTGTTCATTTACTTTAACTACTAGTTGGGCTGTCAGCTTATTAAAGAACTTTTGTTTCATGAATTATCTGCCTTTTAACCAATTTAATTGATTATACTAAATTAAATTGAAATCTGCATATTAGTGAAACTCACTATAGGGCTGCGATCCTGTGCATATGTGCCTGGGTGTAAGCTCCATTGATCACAGTGGGGGCTTATTTCTGAGTACAGATGCATGGGATTGCACTGTAAATGCCTTCTTGAGATGTTGAAAGAAGTATGCATAAGTATGCTTTAACTGATTTCAATATTGAATATTTAAATTGTTGTAACCCACCCTGAGACCTCATAGTGAAGGATGGGAAAAGAAAATAAGAACACACATCTGAATGTGCAACTGAAAAATAAAAAAACTACCACTCATTGTTAAAAGGATACTGTCTTGAGTGTTTTCTGTTTTCGTGCCTTGCTACAATAGCAAACCAAATCCAACAGGGAAATTCTATGCACGCTTACCTGAGAGAAAAACCAAGTGAAACGTACTTCTGAGTCCACATGCACAGCATTGTCCTACTAATTGCTTGCCTCTTCCATTGAAACCCTCCTGATCGATTCATCAGTTCAAATTATTGGGCTGAATCCTATGCTGTCTGTGTGTGAGCAGAACAGACTTCCACTCATGCAATGGGGCTTCTACCTTCTCCTCCTCCCCCCTGCATGCCCTCCAAATCTGCTCTGGAGAAGTCCAATTGCAGGAGTAGTTTACTTGCAGCACACTAATTCCGCCCGTTGGGTTGTATCCAACTAAGACATTCTCAGAGAAGCCCCACTAAAATTAATGGGTATGATTAACCTAAGTCCATTGATTCCAGTGAGTCTACTATAAATATGATTTACATATAGATAAAACCTTAGTTTATAACTCTGCTGAATAAAGTTTGTAGTCATAACTGATATGAAGTGAGTTGAGAATTTTTAGAAAACTCTTAAACATCAAAATAGCCATGCCTGCTGATGCAGGATAAATGGTCAGTTTCTGACTATACAGTACAGATGTTGCAGCATCTGGGCACAATTCATACGTCCCTTTAAATGCTTGTGCCTAATACTACATTCCAGGAAGAGCTATTGAAAAGTGTCCTCTTGACCATTCTGTCCAAATTTTTTGTTTAGAATCCATAGATTTGGGGGGGTGCACACGTGTATGCATGTGCTCATAAATGGATCCAGATAGTCATTGTATATTGATAATCATTTATTAAAGAACTGAGAAGAAAAACAGAGGAGCAAAAATGAATGCTTAACTTTCTCTTAAAAATAAACAAACCCACAAACCTGGCCAGTGTTTTGCTCCCAGGTTCCTATGGCATTTTGGCTGTGCACTTCTGTAAGATGCTAGTGTGCTCTGTATCTCTTTTAAAAGCACACATGCTGTACCATTTGGTGTGACAGCTGCTAAGGTAATGATGGATTTCTAGCGAACAGTGCCATAAATAAACATATCAAACTGAAAAAATAAGGAATCCTTTCCAAAGAAGAAATAAAATCTGGCAACAAAGCACATCACTTTAAAAATAAATCTTTTATATATTGTCTGCAGTCCATCAGTCCTATCTATCTAAATCCAGTCAATAGAGTTTAAATCGATGATGTTCCTCTTTCTGAAAAGGTAAACCTATATTGGTGACAGGGGGTGCATTGGATTTGATGAGCTTTATCCACTTTGGAGGGGTACTATGCCTGCAAATTTCATCCACTTCAAAAGGAAAAAAGGATAGCCATTGTTTGATTTTTCAGTAGTGAATGGGGGCGGGGTGGGGAAACAAACTGGGACTCAGACAGATCCTGAGCCAAAGTGGGCAGCCTAAAAAATACTTCAGACCAAGGTGAACTGTTTTCCAAAGTGTCAGCTCAGGATTTGAACTCAGTCTTTGGTTGGTGCACACCCTGATTGGTATTCACTCTTCTTTTAAACTCTGTTGCTCATTTCAGCAGCTCATCCCATGGCCAAAGGCAAGGAAACATGCCATTTCTGCTTGTAGATTTGGGTTTATATATTCCATTTCTATACTTAGATCCTCATGTGTGTAGAGTAAGCTCATGGGATACTCCAGATAATGATCTGAAGACCACTGATCTCAAAGCATGTTCTACTGCTCACATTAAATAGGTCTGTTTATGTATGCTACCTAGATGGAAAGACCATCTGAATCACATATATTAACTGCTTTGAACTTCTTAAAGGAAAAACAGAGAATGTGTAGTTTATAATAACAAAATAATTTAATTAAATGATCCTTTCTCTTCTAACTGTTGGAAAATCTTGAAGGAAGACTCTCTATGAGATAAACCTGCTTTCTCATAGTTAGGCAAATTTGGAGAGCCAATTGAATTTGCTTCTGGTATTCCAAATGTACAATATGATTCAGGTACCCCACCTTCAGTGACAAGCTATTGGAAAGATTTGGGTGATCATTTGAACTTGTAAAGTCCTTGGATTCCCCAATGGCTGGCAATGCATACTCTTCTCTGAAATAAACTTGGTGCAGCAACAGCTGTGATTCTAACCCTCAGGGTTCATCTTTTTCCCTGTGTCTACTTGATAATATATTCATTATTGCTCAAACTTTAAGCTCTATGCTACAGAAGATCATTAATCATAGATATAATTTAATGACAGCAGGGTCATGTTCCACTAACTAAGTACACCTTGTTTGCCTCAAAATGCTAATAGCTTCTCTGCAACATTAATGAGGGACAATTGATATTAAGCCTAATAATCATGTGTCGTCTATTTAACAGTTTTATTCATATAAACTGGGTACTTGGGTTACAGCTAAACACAGTTGAAATCTAATTATGTAAACCCCACATCTAGGTAGCATTCTAACAAAACATCTCTAAGATATTTGTGAAGTTAGAAAAGATGGTTTTTGAGAAGAAAATAGCATTAGCATAGACTTCTTCATGTGTGTGACTTGACTTCTGCTGCACAACTACTAGCACATCAGGGATGTTGCTACTGGTCTTGATGTTACTTGATGTCACTTCATCTGCAGCCCAGCTGCATGCACATGCCTAGTTCCTGGCTTACGTAGTAATGTCTACAAGCAATCACCATATGACATGACATGACATACATCTCTTACATGAATGGCAACTATGAGAGCATGACTAGGAAACTCACCAAAGTGCTCCATAGTGAGTGTAGATATTAATCATGAGATGGAAGCTCACCACATGGAAGCAGCTGCTGCTTTTGTAAACTAAAGTCTACACCAGCACTAATTGATATTTTAGGCAGTACAGTTAGGAGTGCATTGCATTTAAGGACTTACTTATACACCTTATCTGTTGAGTGTTTGTTTACAGCAGGGGTCACCAATGTGGCACCCACAGATGCAATGGTTCTCTTGATGTCTTCCTCAGGGGCACCAGAGGCTTTGTGGGCACCAATCTCCCATCTACTTTCCCCTTGGCCATGAGATGGTGAGGGTGATTGCCTTTTTCTCCCTTGAAAATTACCTAGAACTGATGGAGGAATTTGGAAGAGTTACTCTTTTTTCCACTTCCTTGTTCAGCTGTATGTACTTTTCAAGGCTCATTTTAATTCTCCTGGAAGTGGCAGAACAGAGTGGTGCCCACTGCACTCACTCAAAAATATAAATGTGCCTACAGGCCTAAAAAGGTAGACTTATGGCCTGCCCTTGAACAACCTGAGCTTCAGTATGTTGAACTCCTAAATTACTGAAGTAGAATTAGAAGAGGCTGTGCATGTCCACTTTGCTGTGTATTCTGCGCAGAGCTTAGAAGATTACTTTTAAAAAGTAATAAATTACAGTTACAATTACATGGTCCAAATAGTAGTAATTACTGTTGCAATTATAATTGCCCTGAAAGTAACTGATTACTTTTTTCAAAAGTAATCACTACAATTACATTTCAGTTACTTTTTTAAAAAAATGCCTACTAAGTGCTGTCCTTGGCTGCTGCACATCTAATTGGCCTAAAAAATAATCACACAGATAGAGAGGTAGTAGAATAATTCTTTTTATCCATAAGAGCAATGGTGGTCTCTCCGCTGGTAAGGGAGGTGGGGAGGGAGGCAGAGACCACTACTCAGAACTTTGCACGTCAAACCAAGTGCAACCCCCCCCCTCAGCCAGCAAGCATAATCTCTCTCACTTAACCACCTCCCGGACCCTGACCTGGCACCAACTAAGGGACACTCACCTAAGCAAACATTTCCCCCTGAGATGCAAAAAAGTTTAAATACTGCAAATGCAGCACAGTAGCCAGCAAAGGTGGTGTAGGCCACTTTGTGTGCCAAGTGCAAACACAGTATTTTCACGCATGCGCACACACACATACACACATTGTCATCTTTCACCTCCACAGTTCTTAATCTCCATTCTGCTGCTGCCTCCTTCTCCTTTATCCATGTTCTTGCCTTCCAGCTCCTTTTCCCCTCCACTCCATTCTTCACCACCACCATCTATTTTTTAAAAAAATTGTTTTCTCCACTCCACCTCGTCTCACCCTCCACCTCCTCCCTCGTCGCTTCCTACTCACCCACAGAGCATGAGGGAAGAGCAATGCTGCACAGAAGCCCAGTTTGAGGCACATGATTTTCATCCACAAATCAGAGGAGCAGAAGACTTCCCCCGCTTCCCCCCCAGTAATGCACCAAAGTAATGCTAGAAACATTACAATTACCCCACAAAAGTAATAAAATTACTCCTAGTTCATTACCCACTCGTTCCTCATAAAAGTAATGAATTACAAGTAATTCGTTACTTGTAATGAATTACTTCCAAGCTCTGATTCTGCATGTTTACTTAAGGTCCAGAGACACACAGCAGATAAGTGATGCAAATTAATAATTGTACATAATCTTGCTCCAGAAGTAATAGCTTCAAGAAGCAAACAATGGTGGATAGTTCAACTGCTTTATCTCTAAATAACTGAAGCTGCATCCTAAACATACTTATACTTGCCAAACCCAACAGCCGGAAAGAAGATGCTTATAAGAAGATTAGTGAACTATTGGGTGTCCAAACTAGAATCCTGGATTCCAGGTCTTGCCGGTTCCTAGCACATAATTTTTGTTAATAATTGTCTGACTCAGGAAACAGCCTAACATGCAGAATGCAATACTAGAAAGAAAAGGTGCCATTTTGTTTAATGCTTGAGGCAGTTGTGTAGATTCCTCACTGATACTGCCCCTGAAATTTCCCTGCTCCACTGTGCAGAATATCAAGATTAAGGATGAGGCAATATAAATGCACATAAAAGGTAGGTCTGCATTTATAAAAAATGTAAGACTGAGATTTTTTATTAACCATTTTAGAGACCCTTTTGGGGGTGAAAGGCATGCTTTTAAAAAACTAACACAAACATGTTTTGGGGAAAGAAGGTCTTCACTCTCAGAATTTACTGGGAACAACAAAATGCCAGAAGGAAATATCTAATGGGATTTATTGAAATTTCCATTTTCTTCATATTTTTTCCAAATCCTCCAAAGCGAGTGCTGTGTGGTTTATTGTATTCATATGCACTAAAGGGTAGCCAAGGTCCCTCTCTCCACTTCCATGTGGAAAGTTAGAGATTGGGTGTAAGAGGATATTGCTAGCAACTTGGATTCTGCTCATCCAGTAACTCATATTCTCCCATGCTAAAAGCCATGTGAATCAGTCTTGAGATGGAAAAAGATAGGTGTTGCTAACCATTATTTTTAAATGGAACGAAATGTGAAACCATGTCTAGTTCCTCTGGAAATATTTGAATTAAGGGAAGTCATGGAAAAGGGCTACTGAAAATGTGTGCTTCCTGCAGATGGTATTCAAATTTTTATCAAGGTTTTGGTGTGGGGCAGGGGGATGAATCAAAAAGCAAGTGTACATTCTAAAGGTTAAAATCCAATACATTCTAGTTTTATTTTGAAAGCCATGTCTTTAAGTTTGTCAGCTTCAACAGACAATGTTTAGTTTCTTGAAACTTCAGGTTGTATCTAACTAAGTCATACTCAGAGTAGACCCACCAATGGCCAAGTAAGCCATTAATTACTCTGAATATGACTCAATCAGATATTACCTTTTGTGAAAAAAGTTTCCTTTTGCCCTTTGCTATGGTTGTTGACAGTTATTGTCCCTGTTCACACAGCATGCTAAGTCAAACCTTGGCTTAGGGCAAACAAATGGGCTTAGGGAGAGGAAATTGCAGCCAATTTGTGTCTCCTCAATCATTTTGCTTCTGTGTTGCACTAAAGCATGACTTAGTGTGTCATCTGAACTGGGCTCATGGTTTGTCTCTCCAGACAAACCATGGTCTGTAACCAAGGTTTGTTCTATGCTTACCCCTCATGGTTTGACTGGGAGAGCTAAACGATGAGCCTGGGTTCAGATGAAGCCAAACCGTTACTTGGCTCAGCTAAACAACAAAATGAGCAGGGAGGTGCAAAGCGGCCACAATTTCCTCTCTGAGAGCCCACATTTGTTTGTGCTAAGCCATAGTTTGTCTTAGCATTATATGTGAACAAGGATATAGTGAAATCTATATTATTTCCTTCTCCCTGCATTGTGTGAAAAGTTTGCTGTAGCACAGCTCCATATACTTTCCATATTTAATATCTATTTGAATGGCCTAAAGGACAAGCAAAGCATTCCAATAAACACACTTGTCAGGGCTAAAATCAGGAATCTTCTGTGCTGTGTAGAGCTTCCCATGTGGTTAACTACAGATAAGAGCAGCTTCGTGGCAGTGAAGTATATTCAGGTTCTGACCTGGCTTCACCCTTACAGGTTGGCCATTGAGTCCTCCTGGACAAGAAGGGCTCTACAGCTATTTTGCCTAAGTGACACTGCTCTCCTTGGTTGGTGATCCTGTATGGCTCTGACTCCTGGCTTTGTTCCTCGGCTCTGACCAGCGGTGTCACTCGCGGGAGTGCGGACCTCTGGCGCGTGCCCTGCCAGGGGCATGGACTGGGGTGGGTGGCCTTGCGCGTGTGCGCACACACACAACAGGAGATGCTGACCACATGCTCCAGGCTGACAGTGGAAGGCCCGTCCCGGCTTCACCGCCGGTGAGCAGGCGCCTGCTTTGGGCACGCACAGGACCGGGTGCCGGGGGGCTCTTGGTGAGCCCCCAAATCTTGTGCTGAGCATGCGTGTGCGTGAGAGGCCAGCCACCCCCGTCCATGCCCCTGGGAGGGCGCGCGCCGGAGGGGCACCCAGCCGGAGAAGCAGGCCTAGGAATGCCGGTGTGCCTCCCTCGCCCCACCGATGCTGCTCCCAGTCTCGCCCGCCCACCTGCCTGCCTCCGAGGAGGAGTTGGCTGCTCCAACGCCGACCTGGAGTGCTTCTCAGCTCCTTTGCCGGGCAACGGCGTGGGCGCCCTGCCCCGCAACGGGGCGGCTCTGGGTGTCACCCCCCTCATGGTGTCACCCGGGTGTGGTCCGCACCCCCCGCACCCCGCTAGTGATACCGCTGGCTCTGACTCCCTGTTTCAGCAGCTGGCTCATCTCGGACAGCTGCCTATTACTCAGCACTGACACACATGTTGATATACATGAGTGGATTGCTTATATAGAAGGTTGGCTTTCTTTAAATGCAGTCTCTTTGGTTAATGCAAATAAAAAAGGCCATTCCTTTTTCTGTCACAAGTTTTGTCCATTTATCCTTGGACAGGAGTGTAGTGACAAATTCAGAAGAGCAGGGTCCCTTCATGCTAGTAACAACCATGCCATACTCATTTTTTTTGCTACTGGGTTGGGAAAGAGATCCTTGTTAATGCCTTCTCCCACAACAACAGACATCCATAGGAGCCAGTAAGCATGAAAAAGGATAATGCTAGCTACTGAGAAGCGTCTTCTCAGTGGCTGACTCATCTCCTTTCACTCTGATTGGGTCCAATCAGCAGGAAACGACAAGATAGCAAATCAGAAGACACTTCCTAGTGGCTAACACCTTCCCTTCCATGCTGATTGGCTTGTAGGATGCTGGAGACCTAGGGACCCTGCTGGGAACCTGCTCCCCAAAAAGGAAGGGGTCTAAGACCCCCCAAAACCCTGGATTTATTTATTTATTAAATTTATATACCACCCCATAGCTGAAGCTCTCTGGGCAGTTTACAGCAATTAAAACAATAAAAACAATATACAAATTTTAAAACACAAAAATCAATTTAAAAACACAATTTAAAAACAATTAAAAACAATTAAAAAAAACAATTAAAAACAATTGGATGACTACACTTCTAACCTTGGACGATACCTTTGGCGACCCTGAGCTGAACCTTGTCTTCTTGGCAGTCTAGTTTTGTCCTCTCTTGCAGCCCAATCCTGCAGATGCTTGCAAAGGTCTGATAATAGTGCAAACAGTGGGGCATCTGCAAACTAGTCAGTGTCCTATTAGTTATTTATGATCTGTTCAGGCAGGAAATGGCAGAGACAGACTATACCAAACTCCTAACATGTCTTGGAAGCTGGCGCAACTGTAATGATACCTAATATCAAAAGTTGCAGAGCTGGAGGGGAATGGGGATATACAAGCTGAGATGTCCCGCCAATTATTAGAGGCTTAACGACCACCAAAACAGTCTTAGGTTGCAATCTCAGAAGACTTAGCTGCGAGTAAGTCCCACTGAACATGATGGGGTTTACTTCTGAGTAGACATGTATAGGATTGTGCAGTTAGGCCAAGGCTAGGAAATGTCAGGTCCAGGGGCTGAATGCGGCCCTCCATGCTGCACTTTCCAGTCGCATCTCTCTCCAGCCTACACCTTTCACCAGCCCTGCTCTTGTCTTCTTTGAGTGTTTTCCCCTGGTTGGAATGTGTCCTTGAAGTGTGCTAATCCCTTTTGTTGCCAGGATAGAGAACAGAGAGAGGTGTGTGCATGTGTAAACCTCTGCTTTTTGTATGGCTTGCATGTATCCTGTAACTCTACAAAGGTAAGGGTCTCATTTATTTTGCCTCTGGCCACAGCCACCACTGGCATGCAACCCCTGGAAGGTTGCCAGGGGTGTAGCGATGGGGGGGGAAATGAGGGCATTGCCCCCCAATGATAATTCTGCCCCCCAAATAAAATTTTCCTTCAGTCCCCAAATTTCTAACATTGCAGTAACTTAAAACTTCACTTGAGCTTTTAGAAATACAGTTTAGGCATCCAAAAAGAGGGGCAGGGCAAAGTTACCAAGACAATGCAAACACAGTGTTGTACTGTATTCTGTTGATAATAAGTTTGAGGGTAAGAAGTTTGTCTTAAGCAGGGCCCAGTAGTTGAGGGGAGAGGCTGGGAGGAGAAGGAAAAGGGGCAAGACGGATTAGGCCTAGTCTAGAATGTGGCTGGATGTGATCCATAAAGTTCTCCTCAAGAATGCACATAACTTTAAGAGCAGCTGAACCCAGGTACAGGGGGTTCTACCAGGGTACAGAGTAACATGTGAATACCCTCTTTGTCTCATGGATAAAAGGGGGTAGATACCGAACACAGCAAGTATAAGAATTAAAAGTGTGAATGAAGTGAACACAAATCTTGATGTGTTGACAAACCTAAGGGTTTGCAACTGGAGAAAGGCAAGGCGGGAAAAACAGTATTGTTTTGCGCTGCAGAGCATTTCCCCCATTGTTGCCAATTTAATGATTTCCCCACTAAAATCTAGTGTTTTTAGATGCATGTCTGTTGGCAAATTTTCCTGTCTAGTGGCTAGTAGGAAATCTGGTGGATGTCTAGTGGATTATGGTCAGAATCTGGCAGTTTTTCCAAATAATTAAATTTTACCCCTCCCCGCTGTTACGTATTTTATTGAACTGTCTAAGCCTTTTTTTAAAAAAACTACTTTTGGATACTTTCTTATATTTTTCATTATATGCATTTCTGTTCCTATGTACAGTCTCTCAAGTGCTACTTGGCTATTTTTTCAGTTTTGCTGTAAGGCATGGCTAGTTGGCTATCCCTTTGATTGAAAGGCTACCCGAGTAATTTACCCAACACAACAAGTGAGTGACAGAGAGAAGGCTTTTCAAGTCAAGTCTCCAGATGCTCTGGAGTGCTTGTTTTTTAACAGGTATAAAGACAAGGAGGTTCATGTCAATTGGCTGACTGAGAAGGAAAATGTGCAGGCAATATTCTGCCTGTCAGCTCTTCACTGAGACAGCAGTGTCGGTGAGGGTGCAGGCAGGGCTGGAGATTCCTTGGTAATTGCCAGGCTGTAAGTCCTCAGCCGGTAGCTTGGCTATAAATCTGCCAGGCTAGCAAGGAGGAAGCAAGATAAGGGCAGAGGCCATTCAGAGCTTACGTGCCAAGCCAGAAATCCAGAAGAGATGTCAGTGAAGGTCCGGGTCTAGTTTGCCGAGAGATCAGTCCAGGTCAAGGTTCAGGGGATAGGAAGACACACAGTGGTCACGCCTGACATTGTAGTCAGCAACAAGCTGAACCCAAGGTTTGACTTTTAAGGAGCAGGTTTGTGAGCAGGTGTGAGCCATCAGCATTTTGGCCTTAAGTGGACAGGCCTGCCCCTCTTCTGCCTGACCTTCTGCTGTCTACGTTCTGCAGGTGAGGGGGGAGTATCCTGTTCACTCTCTGCGTCTGGCTGAAGGGCTTCAGCTGTGTCTGGGGTGCTCTGCAGCTGAGGGGGAGAAGGAGCTGGGTTCTCAGAAGTTTTCTCCATTTCTCCTTCTGGGTCTGCTGCTTCTGGGTCTGCTGCTGTTACTCCCGAGTCATCCTCGTCTGATGAGTCCTCTGACGGGGCCATGACACTGCCCAATCAAAGTTTGATGCAGCCTAAGCAGCACCAAAGGAGACATGGAGATTAGAAACTATAAACCTCAGAAATAAATGGCCTGAGCATGCACAGAGTGCACTTGCCTCACCAATGAGGAACCTCTGTTTGTATTTAATAAGGTGATTCCACAACAGGTATCATTTGTATACACAGTACAGCTTGTAAACATCACAAAAACAGCCTGCTGGATCAGGCAAAGGCCCATCTAGTCCAATACCCCGTTCTCAGAGTAGCCAACCAAACACACACAGCACTTTTTAAATCTAAAAAAAACAAGAATGCAAAACCTCCGTATTTGTCTCGGATCTAAAAGACACACATATTTATATCTGCAGTTCCAAACTTAAATATAACACACCAACGGTTGCTAGTACTTTTAAATTCTATTATCTGCCGTGTTAAGCCATTCCTCATAACAGGAATGGCTTCTTGCTGGGAGGAAGGACGGGATATAAAATAAAGAAAACAGTGTTTTACTATAACACAAACATGTTATCAAACACCGTGTCTAGTGGATTAAGGGCAGATTTTGGTGGGTTTGGGGCATGGGTCTGGTGCGGAAAAAAATCTTGTTGGCAACACTGATATTCCCATCCCTGTAGATGAGGGTGTGCCTAGGCTCTGGGGCTAGACTCTGCAGCAGCCTAGCCTAGTCCAGGTCAGGACTTGAGAAGAAGCAGAGAGGTGAGTGAGCTGGCTTTCCAAGGCCCAGGAAGCCTAATGAGTCCTTACTAACTTAGCTCAGGCAATGGGGAGCTGGAATATTGTGTGCACGTGCGTGTCTAGGGGCATTTCTTCCCTAGTTTGTTAAATAAGTTGAAAAAGATACCCTTTCAAGCTGGTTCCATTTCAAAATGGTTTTGAAGAGTATAATGTGGCTAGACCCGTAGTTGCAACAGTTTAGACCTCCACCCAACTGCAAATCTTTATAAATAATTTATTTATTTATTTAATTACGCTTTTAAACCGCCCTATAGCAACGAGCTCTCAGGGCGGTGTACAGCAAGATAAAACCACATTTAAAAACGAACAAGTGTGGGGTACAACATACAATATAAAACATATTTAAAAACAATATAGAATACAAATAGAATAAAAATACAATTACAGTTAAATTTAAAATAAAATAAAATTTAAGCTTAAAATGCCTGGGCAAAGAGGTAGGTTTTTACCTGGCGCCGAAAAGATAATAAAGAAGGCGCCAGGCGTATCTCATCTGGGAGGGCATTCCATAATTCGGGGGCCGCCACTGAAAAGGTCCTAGATCTAATTGTTGTTCTCCGGGCCTCCCTATGAGTTGGGACCCAGAGAAGGGCCTTACATGTCGAGCGCAGTGAATGGGTAGGTACATAGCGAGAGAGGCGTTCCATCAGATATTGCAGTCCGATGCCATTAAGGGCTTTATAGGTAAGAACCAACACTTTGAATCTGGCCCGGAAACATATAGGTAGCCAGTGCAGTTGGGCCAGAACAGCTGTTATATGGTCGAATTTCTTCATCCCAGTAAGAACTCTGGCCGCAGCATTCTGCACTAGCTGAAGTTTCCGAATCGTCTTCAAAGGTAACCCTACGTAGAGTGCATTACAGTAATCCAATCTAGAGGTTACCAGAGCGTGAATAACTGAGGCGAGGTTCTCCCTGTCCAGATAGGGTTGTAGTTGGGCTACCAGCCGAAGCTGGTAGAACGCATTCCGTGCCACCGAGGCTACCTGAGCCTCAAGTGACAGGAGCGGATCTAATAAGACCCCCAAACTACGGACCTGCTCCTTTAGGGGGAGTGTAACCCCATCCAGAGCAGGTCTGACATCAACCACCTGGGCAGAGTACCCCCCCACCAACAGCATCTCAGTCTTGTCAGGATTGAGTTTCAGTTTATTAGCTCTCATCCAGTCCATTATCGCGGCCAGGCAGCGGTTCAGTACATTGACAGCCTCACCTGAGGAAGATGAAAAGGAGAAGTAGAGTTGCGTATCATCAGCATATTGCTGAAAACGCACTCCAAAACTCCTGATGACCTCACCCAGCGGCTTCATATAGATATTAAAGAGCATGGGGGACAGAACTGAACCCTGCGGGACCCCATATTGGAGTACCCAGGGACTCGAGTAATGCTCCCCAAGCATCACCTTCTGGAGGCGATTCCCAAGATAGGAGTGCAGCCACCGCCAAGCAGTGCCTCCAATTCCTAAGTCCGTGAGTCGCCCCAGAAGGATACCATGGTCGATGGTATCAAAAGCCGCCGAGAGATCAAGGAGAACCAACAGAGTTACACTCCCTCTGTCTTTCTCCCGACAGAGGTCATCATACAGGGCGACCAAGGCCGTTTCTGTACCAAACCCCGGCCAAAAGCCTGATTGATATGGGTCCAGATAATCAGTTTCATCCAAGAGAGCCTGGAGTTGGTGAGCGACCACGTGCTCTAGAACCTTGCCTAGAAATGGAACATTTGCTACCGGTCTATAGTTGTTAAAATTATCAGGGTCCAAGGAGGGCTTTTTTAGGAGCGGTCTCACCACCGCCTGTTTCAGGCAGAGTGGGACCACTCCCTCTCGTAAAGAGGCATTAATCACCTCCTTGGCCCAACCGGCTGTTCCATTCCTGCTAGCTTTTATTAGCCATGAGGGGCAAGGATTCAGAGCAGAAGTGGTCGCCTGCACCTGTCCGAGCATCTTGTCCACATCCTCGAGCTGTACCAACTGAAACTCATCCAATAAAACCGGACAAGACTGTGTTCTGGACACCTCATTAGATTCAACTGCTACAATATTGGAGTCAAGGTCCCGGCGGATGTTAGTGATCTTATCTTGGAAGTGCCTCGCAAACTCATTACAACGGGCTATTGATGGTTGTATTGCATCCGGAGGACCAGAGTGTAGAAGTCCCCGGACAACTTTATAAAGTTCCGCTGGGCGGTTACAAGATGACTGAATGGAGGCAGCAAAGTACTGCTTCTTTGCTGCCCTCACCGCCTTCACATAACGTTTGGTATCGGTCTTCACAAGAGCATAATTACATAATAATTCATTTTATTTATTTATTTAATTAATTAATTTTTGTAAATTGTACTGTTTCTATAGATACATATTTCTATATTTGTGTTTAGTTTTTGTAAGCCGCCTTGAGGGCCTTTTGGCCAAAAGGCGGCATAGAAATAACCCATAATAATAATAATAATAATAATAATAATAATAATAAACAACTTTTCTCATGCGAACTTATCTACTACGAAAATAGGGCATGTGACATTTTCTGGTAGAGCTGTCAGAAGCAGTGTTAGCTGGCTGGCCCAGAACCTTTCTGTAGAACAGAGATTGTGGGCTTGTATACTTGATTCTAGCACCTGTAGTTTGGTGAGCTATGGTTCCTATGTAATGCTATCAAGCATTTCCTTATGAAAAGTTATATTTATAGGCATTAATTTACTTTTAAAAGTGAAACTTCTCTTAATTGCTTTACTGGCATGGCAAAGGGGACCAAAGTAAGTTCCGGGAAGTAGCTTCCTCAGAAGAACTGAACTCAGAGTTCATGATCTTCCTTAAAAACATTGTACCTATACAAGGAAGTCTTTTCATGCATGTACACTTTATATGCTGCAGAACTCACCTTTGGTGCATCTACACCAATGAAAATTGTCTCACAACAACCCTGAAGGTTACTTGTAAAAGAATGAAGCTCTTGGGCTAAAACAGGTTCCCCAGCATCGAGTTAGGCTTATAGGCAGACTATATTTTAAGATTTTCTCTCTCTCCCCCTCCCCCTCAAATAAATACATTATTTATTTATGTAAGTGGCCTGGCTGAAAATGGCTAGGTAGGGATCAAAGTTTGTCTCCTCCAGAAATGAAAGGGCTTACGGTAGTAATAATACTCAGCATTTTAAAATGTTCAAAGTGCTTCATGTACATGGTCTTGTAGCAATCCTTGCAACAATCGGTTGAGATAGCTGAAAGAAAATGGCTTGCCTAAAACCCTCTGGTGAGTTCATGGCAGAGGGAAGATTCAAACCAGCTCTTTCATGGTGATTTGTAGCAGATATTTTTAGCCACCACATCAGCTAGTGATGCGACAATTCTCTCCAGCATCTGGCTTAGGCATGGCCAAAGGGTCTTCCCTATCTTATTTCTTATTCTCGCGTTTGTATGCATGTGAGAGTGTGAGTGAGCAACACCCCATTTTCATGAAGAGAGATAGCATCTTGCCTAATTGGGGGGGGGGAGGCATTCTAATTCCCCAAAGCAATAGGGCCTGCCACGTGCAGCAAAAATATTAACATTGGACTCTTTTAATATTTGGAGTATCTCTGTGACAAAAATCAAGAATCTCTGAGCGACATCAGAAATTCTGAAGCATATGTCTACATTTGCTTTTTGACTGGACTGGCTGATGGCTGACAGTAAGCAACATTATCTCCAAATGCTCCAATGGGTTGAGGGTAATTGCTTCTCGGGTGTGTTGTGAGTGCCAAACCAATATGTGGGTCTCTAAGTCAGAATTCTACTCTCCTTGTTTAGAAATATGGAAGCTCATGCTGAGGTTCTATCTAACCAGTGGGATTGTTTTGATAGGAAATGGAATGACCCAGAGCCATTTGTATTTAACAACATTTTTAAAAACTATTTCTGCTCTCTGAAACACTAATAACCTGTTTCATGCAAAAGTCAGTAGCATGATTTTGTTGGACTTCATTAGCAAAAGGGTGTGTATTGAATCTGTTATTTACTTTTCCTGAACAGATAAGTTGCTGTGGAATTAAATTTTCACAGGAGACACGTGTTTATTTTTATTTTATTTTCTAAAAACCCATCTAGAACGATGATAGTGATTAAAAGTGCCATTCCCCAACAAGATAAGACCATCTTTTGAACTCAGCAGGACACCACAGTTAACTGCTATTGAAACACTGTTTGAAAGCATCACTTCAATCTGGTGTTTTTTTGAGATCTACTTTGAACAAAGCTCTTAATTTTAATATAGTCTTCTGCTGTTGCCTTACAGCACCCAGTATCTCATCTCATAGGTATTTAAAACAACAATTATATGTCTTTCAGGGTATGTCTTTTCTCTACAAGTACACACGTTTCTAAACAACTGAAAGAGCAAATTCGCCTCTCTTGACTATTGGCCATGCTGGCTGGCTGGAGTCCAACAACATCTGGAGGGCTGCAGCTTCCTCATCCCTGGTCTAGATGGAGCTTGGCCTGATTTGGCAAGGCAGGTCTTAACGTTCTTATCTAAAGTCCCTAAGCAGTCTAATCTGTCATAAAGTTAGGGACAGGCAGGCTACCTTAGTGTATCCACATCCATTCCCACACACAGAAGCCACTGTAGTGCGTGGTGGGAGCCTCATTGAGCAGCTTCACTTCTCTTGGTGGCTGCAGCAGCGGCTCCTCCAAAAGGCACAGCTGCTGCCCCTAGTGGGTGAATCTGACAAGGAGTGATGATCTCACTTCCCTCTGTAGATGGGCCCTGGGCGGCTGACTCAGGCATATAATATATCTGTGTATTTGCTGAGGGTGCAGCTAATCCCACCACTCTCCTGCATGAAAGACATAATAGAAATATTACCAAGACTTAACTATCTGACTCCCAGACTTTGAAGATGAGAAACCGGGGACCTTCATATTTATTTGCTAAACTGCTGAGTCCATGTTTAACTTTCGCTCCCCAGTCAAACGATGGATATATAAACCTTTCACCCACACAAACAGTACTATCAACTGTCTCTCATATCAGCACCGTGCAGACTTGCAACACAACAGATTTATTTAACGAATGAATAGGTACATCAAACAATGGGGAGGGAAAAACAAAGGTCCCAGACCTCCTTGGGGAGGTGTTCTTGGTGACAGCCCAGCTGATACTGCTATTCAGAGGGCACTGGATGGCCTGATAGAGGGAACTCTCCCCTTCTTGTCAAGTCTGCACTGAGATGATGACTCAGGACAGCTGTTACTACTGGGACAGCGGCTACTGCCAGTCTTCTTGGCACGGCCCCCTTTGCTAATTTCAGACATTATCCCCAATGATGTATTTGCACCAATGGTATAAATCTCATCAGTTCCCATTGTATTGCACAATGCCATCATATTTACATATTGTAATATCAAGGGACAAGTCTAGCAACTTCCAGCTGACTTTTTCAGAGTTATATTTTCTCTGCCCCCTTCCCCACAAACACCTTTTTGTTTAGCAAAAGGACATTTTCTCTGATTTTCAATCTGCTTTGATGTTGCAGTCATACCTTCAGCAAGACTGAAGACTGTCGGTTCTTACCCAATGTTTTTCCTCCATGGAGTAATAGATGTAGAAATGCTGTGTGAAATCCAGGAACACACTCGAATCCTGCTAACTTTTGCTTGTGGACTTTTTCTGTAAAATCCATGTGGCTTTTTATCCCTATATACAATATCTACATGTATTCTACAGAGCAACAAAAGATTTTGCACTGCAACTGGGGAGCAGAAAAGGGGTGGGAATGTGAAAAGGGGACGGCAACATCCAATGGTATCTTTGCACATGCTGGTTTGTGTGAACCCAGCAATAAAAAAGGTGAGCATCAGGCCGGCATTACCAGATAGAACAGCTGGTACTTATTTATTTTGTGGGGCTTTCCCCACTACGTTGAGTTATACTGGAAGTAGAATTTTAATGCTTCCATTTTATATTTGTTGTTCTCTGGTGGAATTCACCGCCTCCCAACAAACAAACAGAGACGAGATGACAGAATAGTATGATATCTAACACTTAAGATTCATTAGAAAAACAATGTTTTTGTAGCAGCATCTTGCATGCACTCCATTTGTATGCAGAGTTTTTGTTTTTGAGGGCATCTTTTTGTGTCTAGCCCTGATTTGTTAATGATATGCCATCTGAAATGTATTCAGCTACACACCACTGGTTTCAGTTTTGCACACAGAAGCAAAAACCTGGGACTTCTGCAATGATTGCAATCTTCTGCTCAGTGCAGAAAGCCCTGGTAGCACAGATTTAGATGTAAAAAAGCACCGTGATAATCTTATTAACCTTGAGTTTTTCATCTCCTTTGAATCTTTAGATTATAAAGTATGAAACCTAGCAGGTGGCCATTGGATTTCAATGTTTATGCTCATATTACACCCACCTAGGATTATTTTCTTCCCAAAGAAAGAAGAAAATCAACTAGAAAAGACCCTCTGGCTTAGGAAACTAGTTGAAATAAACAGTCTCTTTGGGATCAAAATTAATGGAAGGGAATATAATGCATAAAATGGCCCCATCTGGTTCTAGTCACAGGCACCTAGTGGTGATCAGGATGCACATCTCCATTCACATCAAAATATGGATTTAGTGAGTTCAGTGGAACCCAGATGAGCATCTGGGAGAGCCCATAGCTCCATGGTAGAGTACCTGCTTTGCACAAGGTCCCAGGTTAATTTCTCAGTATCTCCAGTTCAAAAAGGATCTGAGACACTGGTGAGTTACAGCAAATACCGGACTAGATGAACAAACATTCTGCCCTGGGATATACAGCTTCTTATATTCCTATTACAGAGTGGGTGGAGATACACAAGTACACATAGATATGTAGCTGTATCAGCCACTTGTGGGGAAAGCTGCTTCTCCTGGAACGAGACAATTATCTTAATTTTAAAAAAATCTGTATTGGCCTGAGTACCATAAGGCATTGCCTGAGCTGTCCAAGAAGAACTAAAGTTCACATTCTTTCCACTGAGAAGTATTCACTGCTGCCCCCATCGTGCTCACTCTTTGGCCACATCAACACCATATATTTAAAGCAGTATTATACCACTTTAAGAGCCATGACTTCCCCAAAAGAATAATGGGAACTGTAGCTTGTGAATGATGCGGAGAGACATGAGAAGGCCCCTGTTCCCCTCACAGAGCTACAGTTTCCAGAGTGGTTTAACAACCAACCCATCTGTGAGGGGAATAGGGATCTCCTAATTGTGAGCACCCTTAACAGATTACAGGTCTCAGGATTCTTTGGGGGAAGCCATGACTAGTATTATAGCACTTTTAAATGTATGGTGCAGATGAGGTCTCTGTTTTTTTCTTACACACAAGGAAGTAGCTTTCCCATGGTGCTGTCCCACAGAGCTGTTGGGAAAGTAGCAGCACCAGCAGTAGCACCAATGTGGCAGCAGATCACATGATGCTGCAGGTATGTGTGAAGGTGGCCTGGCCCACAGGATCATAGAGCTAAACAGACCGAAAGGGTATCTTCTACTGCAGCATCCCCTGAAGCAGAAGCTGCACTCCACAGATCAATCTGCCATTCTGGCACTAGCATCCCACAAAGAGAGAGCAGGTACATAATGTAAAAGCACTGAGCAGAGTTTCTAACTGACTAAAGGTTGCTGAGGCAATCTACTACTGCAGAAGGCAACAGGCAGTTCCTTCAGGATTGCAAGCCTGTTTGGAAGGGGGATTCAACTTCCTGATAATAATCCATTGATTATATCATTTGATTCATTGGCTGTGTCTGTCAAAGGCAACATAATGGTAAACTAGTCCAGTGCCATATCATTAGGGGTCTATTTACAAAAGAAGCAGAGTGAGAGAGGTGTATATTGTTGCACGCCTCCCCAATCTCCGAGTGGTGAGATCTCAGGGGTCCCTGCGCTCATCCAGGGTTTGGTTTCCTTTGGGAAGAAGGTCAGCGGAGACTGTGGTTTCTCTATGAAATATAGTTTGTTTATTTACACACATTCCAACCTGAGCTTAAGATGGAGGGGGTTCAAGGCATCAGCAGTCCAATATCCAGCTTTTCCATCTGGGTTGCAGGAGGCACCCCAAATGCCATGGCGCAGAGAGCCAGTCTCTCTGCATGCCTCCAGTCACTAACCTTTCTCTCCACACAACTAAAAACACAAACCTCTCCTAGGCTCCGGGGGGGGGGGGGAAGCTCTCCTGAAGAGTTTCAATGACAAAAGGATCTTCCTGGCTCATTCCTCAGTTGCTGGGCACCTAATAGGCCCATTAACTACCTGGCCACTCCATTTGTTTAACAAAAGAAATTCATCTGGCTAGCAGAGCCAGCCCCAAGGCACAGGATTCCAAATATCTAGGCTGGAAAGGGGACCCACAGGAATCATCCATTCCAACCCCCATGCTTATAACAATATCCTTGTTTACACCATTGAAACAGGTGTAGCTTTGCTGTGAGAATTTGCTTTGACTTTACTAACTAAACTGGTCTTTATTTGACATTTTATTCTATAGAGAAATTCCAATGTAATAGTATAATTGCCAACTAATTTGCATTAGTTAAAAATAATCAAACCTTTTGCTTTAGATAAGGAGAGAACTCTCTTATGACATATTAATCATGTGGGATTTCCAACGTTTCTCCCATTTTTAAAAATAGGGGGAAAGTTTCACAAGAAGCTTTGCCCAGCCTCCATCTGGTTTTAGATTTTTTTAACAGTGATTGCCCACATATTTCCAGTTTTCTGCAAGAGCTATTCATGTTTGTTAATTAAATTGTTTTACTTTCTCTTTTTTTAAAAAAATGAGAGGATCAGAAAACCACGTTCTTCAAGACATATTAGATTTCATGTCTGTGCTACATACAATACAAGAGATGTGTTTATACATCACCTGACTGTATGACTCATTTGGTTGGTGGGTGCTTTTTGGTATTGGGTGTCAGTTGCATGTATAATTCTAATAAATTGTAGTCTGCCTTGGCTCATAGGCAATCTGTAATAAATAAGCTTTGGGGTAATGACTCCTTAAAGCAGGAATGGAGAACCTGTAGCCCTCCCATGTTGCTAAACTTCAGTCCCCATCAGCTCCAGCCAGCATGGCCAATGGTCAGGGATGATGGGAGATGTAGTATCCAAAATAGCCTCCCCACACCTATTGTAAACGTAATTGCCTTACCAGCAGAGAAGAAGGCTGATGCAAAGTTTTTAAGGGATAAAATGTCATGAGGAACTGTTAAGTTTCCCCATTTTTGTGTTAACAATTGAGTTATGTACATTCTGATTATGCACATATAGACAGAAGCACTGAACATCTATAAATATTAAGAAATAATATCAAATCTAGTAAATTTAGCTTTGTGACATAGGACCCAACAGTGCTAAAAGTTCACCCTGTGTTAGTTGGGCAGCTTGGAGTGTGAGTCCCTTCCTTGGTAATTCTTGACATGCCCCTACTCCGTAACAGAGAAAATACCAGCTCAAAGAGAACAAGACATTACTGCAGTTTCAAATAAAGATGGAGGGGAGGGGGAAATGGAGTTATAAAACAAATATTCCTGTGTTGGTTGCCCCTTTGCAATTGGCTGCCCTCTTTCTTGGTGTTTGATTATACTTTGCTTTTGGTCTCTGCTGCTCAGGAGGTGACAGATTGGCTAAATTAATGTTGAGTAAAATCAGTGAAAGGGAAAATAATGGACGCCACATGATTTATTGCTTTTTGTAGAAATCTGCTAAGCAAATTCTGGCTCTGCCTTTTGTATAGTGCGCAAAAGAAAAGTCTCAGGGACCTGACCTGCAGATTGTTTGCTTGGAGCCCTGTTTCCTTATAGGAGGTAGTGATGGGGAGAGATTGTAATGGTGGTTGTTGTTTAAAGTATGCAAATGAAAAGTTACTGAGTAACATTACTTCATTAGACCAGTCGGTGCTGACCCAATAAATTATGGGAGAATATCTATTTTATAGGAAATTGATTTAATTGAAGCTTTGGTTAGTCACTACAAAATGTGTCTGGTTCATGCCACAATAGCCAGGAATTTATAAATGAGTTCAGAATGTTGTTCAGGCACCAGAAAATAAACCTCCAAGCTATTTACTACCTCTATGATATATAAAGTTTGCAGTTTTGATTTTTTGTGATTATGTTCAGCAATGGTGACCTTTAGAGGCAACAATATTGAAGTGTAATGAGGAGATGTTTGATCACTGGTCTACAGTGAAGACTTGGCACGACTTCTCCAGTCCTTCCTGGAATTTGTGAAATTCAACTGACAGGCTTTAACCTTTAGACTGCTGGAAGTTTGTTCTAAAAGGAGATGGTTTTGTCCTCTTTATACATATACCCTGTTAGGTATAGGGTGTTTTTAAAAAAGAGAGAGAAAATGGTAGTGGTCTTTTAATCATCTTATTAAGTTAATATTGTCCATAAAGTGAAATAATAAATAATAGTAGCAGCAACAAACAAATAAATAATATTTACTGACCAGTCACTTCTAACCAACCTGGTCTTAAACTACTATGCAAAAAACAAAACACCCCCCCCAAAAAACCCACTGCAATCTAAATATGGTTACTGGTAAGTCAGGTTTGTGTACTAATATGGGGCTTACAAATTGTGATTGAGTCCCAGTGAAAGCAATGAAATGGGACAGGTATTCCATTATCACTTGTGGGGTGGGGAAATAAATTCTAATAATTTCATTGGAACATACTTGGGAGTAAGTGCACGCAAAATGCTAGCCATTTTCTGTCCATAGGCTCACAATCTAAGAGACACAAATAGAAGGAAAAAGGGATGGGAAACTAAAGTAAATCAAGAAAACGTAGGGACCAATACTTAAAGTTATATTCAATAATAGGCAAAAAACCTTGCAGTTTAAGAACGTACCTATAGCCAACAGATATTTCTATCAAACTTTACAAAGCAGGGAAATTGGGCAGCTATAGTGAATGCACCAGGGGAGCAGGAGACCTGACCTCCTCTCTGAGATATTGGACTGCCCTACAAAGTTGTCAAAATGCAAACACAATTTGAGTTGGTCTTTCACAGTCCAATCTACTTCCTGTGTAGCTTGGAAGAATTTGGTAACATGTGCCTCTGAGCATATGGTGAGTGGTGCCAACACCTGCCATCTCCAAAGATGGAGAATTCTATTTTTGTATGTGTTGGTGTTCTTCTTACTTTGCTTCTTTCCTGTTACTAATGTTTCTACAGAGAATCTAATCTAGAAAATTTTATTTCTCTCATTTTTCATCCTAGAAATCTGTGTCAAATTTATTTTTATTAATTTCAACGCCTTTTTATTGGTCAATGTCATATGATGGTGAAGACAGCCTTTTGTGTTTCAAATTGGAGGTTGTGTTCTATTTCTCTTTTGGGTGCATTAACGGTTGAATCTGAAATGGCAGTTTGGTGTAAAATCAGACTGATTACAATATGTTGCTACTTCAGCACTGACTCTAGCTGTTGGAAAAAAGAGGATGCATGTTTCCAGCCTCCTAAGTTTAAACCACTTCATTTAAGGCAAGGTGGGCACGGTCAATTAAAAACATAGAGCACACCTAGAATTTTGCTAAAATATATTTCACCTCCCACTGTTTTATCTTGTGCAAACTGAGACACTCCTGATGTCCACTGGAGCCTATTCTGCAGAATAGTCAGTGCCATTATTCCACAATTATGTTTGGAGTTTTTTTAGTGTAAATGTTGCAAAGTGTTGCTGTACACATATTCACAGAAATAGAAACAAAAGAAAATGATTTCCTATAGGAAACTTCACTAAAATTGCAAAGTAAATCAGACATATTTAAAGTGACCGTCTGAACGATATCATCTGTCTTAATATTGTTGCTTCCTCCCTGCTAAAACAAGATCAGCACAGCACATGTCTTCTTTCTATAATTTGGTCTGATTGCAGGTGTTGCCACCACTCACCATATGTTCAGAGGCACATGTTACCAAATTCTTCCAAGCTACACAGCAAGTGGATTGGACTCTGAAAGACCAACCCAAATTGTGTTTGCATTTTGACAACTTTGTAGGGCAGTCCAATATCTCAGAGAGGAGGTCAGGTCTCCTGCTCCCCTGGTGAATTCACTATAGGTGCCCAATTTCCCTGCTTTGTAAAGTTTGATAGAAATGTCTGTGGGCTATAGGTACGTTCTTAAACTGCAGGGTTTTTTGCCTATTAGTGAATTTCTCTGCTTTTTAATCCAGGAGGTAAGAAATGGGATCCTGTGCAAGTTTGCTGAGAATGGATTGATCATTTGCATGCTTATTGAGTTCAGTGGGATTTACTCCCCTGCAATCATGCTTAGGATAGGTGAAACTGACCACAGGGAATGGGGAGGGTAGGAGGAGGAGGAGGAGCAGGGAGGGGAGGAAGGGCAGAAGGGAGGAGGAGGACAGGTTTGATCATTTGCATGCTTATTGAGTTCAGTGGATTTACTCCCGTGCAATCATGCTTAGGATAAGTAAGACTGACTGTGGGGGAGGGAGGGCTGGAGTGGGCAGGGGAGGAGGAAGAAGGAAGAGGGGAGGGGAGGAGGAAGGGAGAGGAGGGGAAAGGCAAGTCTGATCATTTGCATGCTTATTGAGTTCAGTGGGATTTACTCCTATTCAGTCATAGTTAGAATAGGAAAAAGTGACCATGGGGGAGGAGGAGGGGGAGGGTGAAGAGGGAAGGGGAAGGACCGGATTGGAGGGGGCAAAGGAAGGTGGAGGGGAGGGCACGTTTGATCATTTGCATGCTATTGAGTTCAATGGTATTCACTCCCGTGCAATCATGCTGAAGACAGGTAAAACTGACCATGGGGAGGGGGAGGAGGAACGGGAGGGGAAGGAGGGGATTGAAAGGGGATGGGGATGGAGAGGGAGGGGCAAAGGAATGGGGAGGGAAGGGGCAAGAGGGGGGATAGGAGGGAGGAGAAGGGAGGATGGCTTTGATCAATTGCATACTTTTTGAGTTCAGTGGGGTTTATTTCTGTGCAATCGTGTTTGCAAACGGAAATGGACTGCCGTCAAGTTGATCCCGACTTACTGCGACCCTATGAATAGGGTTTTCATGGTAAACAGTATTCAGAGGTGGTTTTACCATTGCCTTCCTCTGAGACTTAGAGGCAGTGACTGGCCCAAGGTCACCCAGTGAGCTTCATGGCTGTGTGGGGATTCGAACCCTGGTATCCTTGATTGTAGTGCAACACTGACCCATGGGAGGGGCAGGGAGGGGAGGGAGAGGGGAGGAGATTGGGTGGGTGGGCACTGGATAGAGGGGAAGCCCCTTTCCTTTCCAAAATGAAAACATTGTGAACAGTATCATTGCTTTTCAGCGTTTTCCCCACCTTTTTATTCTACAGCAGTCACATGTAGCTTTCCACCCAAATTTAAACCAAAGCTGTCCCTGGCCACATCCACACCAGGTCTTTATTTCACTTTGGACAGTCATGGCTTCTCTCAAAGAACCTGGGAAGTGTAGTTAGTGAAGGGTGCTGACAGTTGCTAGGAGATGCCCTGTTCCCCTCACAGACCTTCAATCAGAGTAGCTGACTGTTAAACCAGTCTGGCCAGTGAAGCTCTGCCAGTGGAATAGGAGTCTCCTCTCAGCGCCCTTCACAAACTACACTTCCCAGGATTCTTTGGGGGAAGCCATGACTTGTTTCAAGTGAAATCAAAGTCTGGTGTGGGTGTGGCCCAGCAGCTGTGAGTCTGGCTTTTAGATCTCTGGAGAGTTGGTTCTTACTTAGCATGCCCAACACTATCATTCAGTTCAATGCAAAATTTATTAAATTAATTAAAAATCAGCCAGGCAGAAGATGAAAGTCAGAAGATGAACTGCAGAAGATGAAGGTCAGAGTATGGGGCAAGGTCAGTATTAGGATTACAGGTACTTTGTGAACATGGCTGATTTTTAATGCCTGCCTTTGGTGTGCCTGAAAGATGCTCTAGCACTTGAGCAAAAGTCTTCCCCTCTCGTTTGGAGCAAGGAGGAGGCGTTGTCTGCAGTGGCGGTGGGGAGCAGACAGTGTCCAGGGAGTGAAGACTTTTTTAAAAAAAACTTAATAATTTTTTTTTTACTGTTTGCGGCCCCCTCTAGATTACTTTGCAGCCCCCAGGTTGGGAACCACCAATCTATGTCATAATGTTTAGCTTTTGGATAGCACTTTAAATGCAGGATGGGCAGAAAGTAGATCAAAATGTATTGGTGTATCTCAGGATGACTCGCAGGAGATCAGTGAGGATATCAGACTCCTGTTTCACAATGAAAACAAGAAAATGACCACCCCACCATTATACTGCTGAAAAGAGGAAAGTGGGGGGTAATCAGGAGTGGATTTTTGTGTGGAAATACTGTGAGCTCAGTTCAGTTTTGGAACTCAAATTCCTGGGCTAAGAATTATTTAACTCTAAGTGTATATATTTTGTGGCTTGCTCTGGTTGATGGATCTTGGGTTTTTGTAATAATAATAAAAATCAATACCAAAAATCTGAAGCCTAACCATCCTGATTTAGAGTATTAGATCCTGATCTAGTCTAACCATGAAGTCCAACCATCCTGATCTAGAGTATTTGCCACCCTGGGCTCCTGCTGGGAGGAAGGGCAAGATACAAATCAAATAATAAATACATACATAAAATATTACAACCCTACAAGGCAGGTTTGTGTTACCATAAAACCATGTGATGCAGCTACTTCTGACAGCAGTTTCTAATGGAGGCAGCCATTATCATGTGTTTGACCATCAGGTGTGTCTAATGTTGATGCATGACACTTGACATAGAAGGTAAGAGCTGCACAGAGATGAGCAAATCCACAATTTTTTCCTTAATTTCTGGATACACAGTAGAAAGGTGACATTGCTTTTTTGAGAATGCCTTCTTTGGCAATGTTTTGAAGAGTCTTACCTCTGCTATTGTAGTTGTATACTTGGAAATACTCCTTTGAACCATGCTACACCAACCCTGCAAGGTAGGTCTGTGTCCATACAAATGATTTAGTGCAGGGATGGCCAGAAGATAGACTGTAATCTATTGGTAGATCCCTGGCAGGGTCTGTGATCTTTAATTTAGCATTGCTGAAAGAGACTTGCACATTTTAAGGGAAAATGGCAGAAACATTAACCAAGAAAACCCAAGTGGAAATCTCACTAGCCAAATATATCAAATGATCAATCATTTCTCTTTCCATAGAAAATTGTACCGGTTGGACCTTCCACAATATGCAGTTTGTTTGTCTGTTTCTTACATTTATATCCCACCTTTCCTTCAAGGTGTTCAAGATAGTGTACGTGGGTCTCCCCTCTCCATTTTGTCTTCACAACAACCCTGTGAGGTAGAGACAGTGACTGGCAGAGGTCACCCAGTGAGCTTTATGGCTGAGTGGGTATTTGAACTCTGGTCTCCTACATCATAGTCCAGCACCCTGACCATTACACCACACTGGATCTCTAATGGCAGAAAAGGTTTAACCGTTAGACATCTGGCTCATGGTGGGTTTTTTTAGTGAAGGTAACACAGTCTTCATGTGACTAGCTCTCAAGTCTTTGGTCATATTTTCATCAAAAGTTTTGTATGTCTTTACGAAGTAAAACTCTATACAGTAGTGTGATGAAAATATGAATTTATGAAACAATAATTAAATATAAAGTATGTGGAATGGAGAAAGCAACTTTTAAAAAAAGCTATTATTGATTTTCTGGCTGGCTAGTCATACAGAATTTAAGCATCAGGGCTCCTACACTTCCACAAAGAGGGGATCTGTTTCTAACAGAAGGGAAGGCTGTCAGCGAGACAAAAGAGGCTTTGCACAAAACTGAGACTGTTTCTGAAGAGGTGGGTTAATTCATATGATAATTTCATAGGCAAAAATGACTCTCAGATCAAACTGGTACTGGTTGGCATATTCTTCCCACACATCCCACTTCCTCCAGTAGTTGACAGCTAATGGTTGAACGTCCATGATCTTGAACTGGAAAGCACTGGGTGATTTTTTCCAAGCTCCCTCAGAGAATCCTTGAAAAAACAATCTCAGATTGTTCAAAGACTTTTTGAGAAATCGCAGGGAAAAAAACCAAATGTGGAGATTGCTTCCAGCCTTTCTTGCCAATTCTCTCTTTCCAAGAAAGCATTATTGGTGGTGCCAGAAGTAGTGTTATAGGCCTTGGCTACACTGTAAGTGATACTTCTGAGATGTCATTTCCTGAGGGGATTGATGGGATTTGTAGTACTCCACAGTCCTCATACAATTACTGGAGAGTGTGGCTGTGCTGTTGGCACTGCCCCTCAAACTTAAACAGCTTCCCTTGGCCCTGCCCCTGCCCCTGATATCAGAGAGAAAATCTATGCACAGTAGGCCTTGATGATCACAGAGAGATCTACACATGTAGACTCTATCCTTACAGATCTCCATGCCTAATACGTGGGTGGGAGGAACGGAGGGAGGGAGGGGCAGGACCAGGGAAGTTGTGCAGCCACAGATGTTGGGGTGTGTGTGTGTGTGCCGTTCCACGCCATGATAATTGTGTGAAGTTTCTTCACATATAATGCACAAAGGGGACTTATCAGAGTATAGATCATTTTAAAAACCCACAAATCCTGGTAGGAAATGATCCTCCTGATGCATCATTTTCTTCTTAACAAGGCTACTTCACCACCAACGAGCCTTTCTCACAGCCAGCTCCCCCCCCCCCAGTTTGCAAGGATGCTTGCTTGAAAGGGGGAGGGGAAACTGGCAAGTAGGGATGGCTCAATGATGGAGGAGGGATGGTGGAGAAATTTGGGTCCATTCACATTTAAAGGCAAATCTACCTTTCCCACACTTTCAGAAACGATAGATGAACAGAAACACAGCCACCCTTCCAAATTTGTACTCCTCTGAATTTTGCAATGCAAAGTAACGTGTACAAGAATGTATATCCTGGTTGAATAAAAATACATACGTTAGTGAAGATATCACAAATGCATTATACTAGGGAAAACTGCTTTGCAAACATGTATATATTAGGCAAAATTGTACTCAAAATTGTGTATATTATAAGAAATTCACAGTAAAATGATGAATTATCAGTAGGACGTTTTTTAAAAGAAATTCACAAAGTGAGGTAGAAAAGTGGAGAACTGAACATAAGATGGGAGAAATGATAGAAACTAAAATTAACAGGTTCACCCATCCCTGGAGTAATTAGGGTCCAGGCCTAATTTTAGAAGGGTTTATCACTGTTTGTAATGTATTTGCAAATGTCCCCCAAATCTATATATGTTTCTGTCGCTTCTTTCTGCACTGTAATATCCCCATGAGAGAAAGGCTGCTGGGTTTGCAGCATTGCTGTAACGTTTACAGTTCCGCAATCTAATGAGCAGCTGGGCCACTTAAATGGGTCTGTGACACAGAGTGGGTTCCTCCCAGGTGAAAGAAACCTACATGATTGGCCCTGCCCACATGGTTGCAAGCCTTTAAGCTTTCTCTGTGGTGGTGCCCCGTATGCAGAACTTCCTATCCCAGAGGTTGGGTCATCTTTGTTTTAGGAACATAGGTTTATAGGAAGCGGACTTATACTGAGTCAGATACTTGATTCATCTAGCTCAGTATTGTCTACTGTGACTGGCAGCGGCTTTTTAGGGTTTCAGGCATGAGTCTTTCCCAGCCCTACCTGGAGACACCAGGGGTTGAGCCTGGAACCTTGTGCATGCAATGTAGGTGCTCTACCACTGAGCTAGGGTGCTTCCCATTATCTGTGTTTCGCTGACAATTGAAAATGTTCCTTTTTACATAAGCTTTTGATTCTGCTGCTGCTTAAGGAACTGAATGTGAGCACTGCTCTTTTTGTCAGGCCTTCCCTTAGCCTGTGCAGGGCCTGGGGCAAAAACATAGTTGGGGGGCCCCCACATTAGTGTTGCCATATTCCAGTTCCACAAATCTGGGCAGGCTAATTTGCATATTATGCAAATTATTTGCATATTATTTGCATATTGTGCAAATATTTGCATATTAATATTTGGATTGTCCAGTTGTTTTGTTTTTGTGCCTAGGAATTACCACCAAAAACTGGGGAAAGATGTGAGAAATCTTTTTTTAAAAAAACTTAACATTTTCAGCCTTAAATGCCTAGACTGTAGTTTCCAACACTATGGAATGTTGATTGATTGATTAAGAGGATTTATATCCTGCCCTTCTGCTGTTAAAAACAGAGCTCAGGACAGCTTACAAATATGATAAAACAATAAAAATACACAATCAATATAAAAACATAATAAAAACACAAAATAGCAACAAACATAAAGTAAGTCAGGGCAGCAGTACGGTTAACCATTACATATACGATATATTTCACAGATAAGGTAGGTGGAGAAAAACAAGAAGCCAAAATGTTAGGAAAAGGAGTCTTTCACACTACATGCTCAGTTCTAAATACTGTTGCAGCAAGTTTTACAAGTTCCTCCAGTATTCCACTGGTGCAGGCACTCAGACATTCAAAGTATCTGTATGTTTCTTAGGTTTTATAAAAGCAGAGCTTTGCTTAACTCAAAATTTCTTCTCCCTTTGATCAACCACATCTACACAGGTTCCACCTCCATACTCAAAATGAAATTGGGCCTGGAAGTGTGCAACAACCCCACACATACCTTGCTACTTAGATTACCAATGCCAGGATGTCTGTCTTATCAACTACTCTCCTGCTCCCCCCTCCCCACCGGGCATCATGAAAGACCCAGTCCTGGGCTCAGAAAGAAAATAAATATCTGGTCCTCTTCAAAGTACTGATAAGCCTCTTGTTTTAATTAAAATAATAATTATAAATTCTTGCTCTTATCACTAATGGGAGTTAATTATCTTGCATATGCTGCTGTTGCTTCTATGGCTGTAACGGAGTGAGGTTAAAGATAAGTGAAATGCAAATAGGGAAAAAAACACAAAAGGCAGTAACACTTTCCTAAATGTAATACCATACCAATCACAACAAGATTCCTATGAGTAAGGCAGAAAACTCAGCATCTCACAACCAGTCAGGATTCCTAACCAAAAACCAAAAATAGGATAAATGAAGAAATATTTATATAAGCATGACTATCAAATATATTTATTATTTACACAAACTGTAAAGATATTTATAGTGCAATCCTAGGTTTATTTATTCAGAAGCAAGTCCCAGTGTGTTCAGTGGAACTTACTCAAACAGGGACAGAACTGCAACCTCAAGTGATAAGCAACTTCTTTCACACAACCCAAAATTCTGAATCATGCCACTTGACGCTGTTTTGCAACTGTTTATACTTGCGTTTATGGTTATTAGATTTTAAATGGCTTTATTTCTTGTTGTGAGCTGCCTTGGTTTCCAACCCTACCTCACAGGGTTGTTGGAAAGATTACACACACACGCACACTCTGCAGATGTATAAATACATACAGCCCATATAATAGTTTATTGTCAAAACAGTTGGTCATTGCAGAAAAATCAGTATTAGTTTTTAAAAAAATCAGTATTACTTTCCTACAGAATAAAAACTGCAATACCTAAGTAAGCCCTGGCTACTTGCTTTAAAATAGGACTGGGGGGGGGGGACACAGAAAGAGAAGACAAACACAATTCTTTTTTACATTCACTCCAAAGTCCCATTGATTTTCAGCACATTCATAACCATGTCTACTCAAAAGTAAGTCCTATTGAATTCAATGGGATTTACTCTGGACATGTGGGATTAGCAATGCTTTTACCCCCACAAAAGCAAGTATTGGGAAGGTTTTCAAAACACTGCCCAGGATCTGACTCCTACACACAAGACGGGAAAAACTGAAATGTATATACTTACCCAATTTATGAGATTTTCAGATAAACGGGGGGGGGGGGGAACCACCATTTTCTGGCCTTGCAATGAGGTTTTGCAGACACTACCACAGGTCAACCAGACCCTTCACTGATTGGCTGCAATCCTGAATGGGCGGGGTTAAAGCTACGAAGTGCTATACAGTAGTTTAAAAAAAGATTTAACGGGGCGGCTGACGTTTTTATGTATATCTCGAGAACCGGACCACCTAGAAACTTAATTTTTTTTAAATTAAAGCTGAGAATCTGGGCCACCTAAGGGGCTAACCGGGTGCTGGGTGGCATGCAAAGAATCCGCGTAAAACCCGGCTAACTGGGCAATATGGCAACCCTACCCCACATTCAGGCAGGGAATTCAAACCTCCCACCTGAAAGCTTCACAAACACCCGCTTCACAGCTGATGAGCGGAGAGGAGGAAAACCGTTCAGGCACGCCGAACAGCGGGAGATTCTCCAAGAGTGGGAAGCGGCTGGCGAGACCTCATGACTTCAAAGAAAAAAACCCTGCAGCCCAGCTTCTCCTCGCCAAGCGCAGGGGGGGGCAAAGCGCGGGGCCCAGGGCAACTGCCCCCTTTCCCGGTGACTAGGGGCGGCGCTGCTTTTTGTTTTGTTTGTTTTGGCTGCTGTTTGTAGCTTGATCACTTGATTTGATGGTTGGGTTATTGTTTTTTAAATGTCTGCATTTCTATTTGTAAGCCACTTTGAGAGAGGCAGAATTTGTTACAGCAGCACAGTGGGGTGAACACATGAAAAAGAGGGTGCCATAGTGCTCCAGCTACAGTCACACTGCCAATAGTGAGTGAAGTAAGAATGGTTGCTACATGGAACCTGGCAGATTATAAACAGCCCCGATCATCAGTGGTGAATCATAAATATCTAGCCACATTAGATTACTTAACTGCTGAATATACAGCTGAAAACATATTACTAATGCCTAAAGAAGCTGATGTAGCAGAGTGGCTAAAGAGACTGAGGCATGATTCAGGAAGTCCCTGGTTTGAATCTTGCCTCTGACATTAACTCACCAGTGACCTTAGGCAAACCTTTCTCTCTTCCCCCCCCCCATCAGTCCCTGCATCTGCAATGTGGGGGATCATAATACTAGGTTGATGCAGAGATTGGAGTTGATGGGGTGGGGGGATATTGGTGAAAATTGGGTGCTCTGCGGGACTTCCGGGAAGGGTGACTTAGCCTGTGCCTGCTTTTGAGACGGGCTCCTGCCTCAAAAGAAGCTTATTCAGATATATCAGTCAGTTTTTTCTTTTTTTTTTGACTGATTAAACTTCTCCCGGGTAGGGAGAAACGAAGAGATTAACCTCAAAGCCTATTTTTGTTGGGACGACCAGATCTCATTAATTTATGGGACGAGGTCCAGCCGACGAAGGTGGGACGGATTTTCAACAGCAAGCTCTATCTGTTAAAGCGAACGTTCATCTTATCTTCTAAGAGAGAACGCACTAACAGGCAAGCACCCTTCTTTCTATATTTTTCTTTTACTTGACTTAAATTGTTGCTGTTTAAAAGAGATTTGCCAGATTGATCGGTTTTTGACATCTCACTGGGGAGCCGTAACTTCTCTCTGCTACGCACTAATTAATAGCTTATCTCTGTTTTTGTTGCAAAAAGCTGTCCTGGATTTGCATTCTAAAGATACACACAGAAGAGGGATTTCTATTCCAGATTTTTATTTTGAAAAATATTATACTGTTTTGAGACTACTCTCTTTTTGGTCTATTTTATTTTGACGAATCTGTTTCTTGACGATTGCCATTAATTGCTTCGATCCTGGGAACTGCATTTTGTTTACTTAACTATTGGAGAGATAAGGCTGTCTGCTCTGTTTATACTGTGATGTCACCAAGTTTGGAGTATTAACCCAATTGTTGCTGAAATAAGAAGTGGTTTTCCTATATTTTTCTTTTAAAATGGCAATTAAGAAAGTGGCTGAGAATCTGGAAATAACTATGTTTCAGAGAATAATGAATGAGATTGAGATAACGAAAATTGAATTGAGTAAAATGAAGCAGGAGATTAAAGATATAAGGGTCCCTGTGAGAGAGGTGACCCTGGAAGGGGTCCCTGTGAGAGAGGAGACCCCGGAGATTGGAATAGGGGTCCCTGTGAGAGAGGAGACCCTAGAGACTGGAATAGGGGTCCCTGTGAGAGAGGAGATCCCGGAGATTGGAACAAACGTGGAACAGGAACAAGATTTGGAGTCTATGGACTTTAGAAATAAAATCTATTGTTTGGAACTCAATGTTATCTCTGAAGAAATTAATGAAGATTCTAGAGATAAAGTTATCAATGGCATGGATTATCTTCTGGACTGGAATGATGTGATGGAGCCCAATATAGAGAAAATCTATGGAATTAACTGCAGCCATGTGACAATGGAAAAACTTTTAAGAGATGACCCAGTGTATTTTGAAAAAAAGAACAGAGATATGATTTTACAGCAGTATTTCAGCAACTTATTCAGAATGGATGGCAAGAAAATATTTGGGATAGAGGTAATTCCCATCAGACTCTTATTATATGACTATGGCTTTGACAGCAAGATTATTATGGAATACTGATAATGGAAGATTGGATATTGAAATTACTGGACTTAACAAGACTACTGAAGATGGAAGATGGAAAATGGAACTAATAGAGATAATAGAACAATGGCTACTGAAATTACTGAACCTAACAGATTCTGATGTGATGGATTAATTGAAATGTTTATTTTGACTATGGTTATGACAATAAGATTATTATAATTAGTAATGAGATGGATTAATCGATATGCTTATCTGGAAAAAAAAAATTGATAGATATATTTCTTAAAGAATTGAAACCTCTCTTTGACTTTTTGTGGAAAGAATAAAGTAATGTTTATGAGATTTGATGATTAAGTAAGATAACTACTGGAGGAAAGTGATTTTATAATATGACTTAAGAGACAGGATTGCTATATATTATAGACTTATAACTGATTTGATCTTTGACAAATGGGAAGTCAATATTTTACTCTTTATTTTTTATTTATTTATTTTTTTTCTTCTTTTCTTTTTTTCTTTTTGTTTAACTATTTTTGATTTTGTTTTTTGTCTTTGAATGTTTTATGATTTTGTCTTGTATGTTTTATGAAAATCTGAATAAAAATTATTGAAAAAAAAAAAAATTGGGTGCTCTGCTTAAGTGAACAGAAGAACATTCCTCTTCTGCACTCACCATATGCTCAGAGGCACGTTACCAAATTCTTCCAAGCTACACAGCAAGTGGATTGGACTCTGAAAGACCAACCCAAATTGTGCTTGCATTTTGACAACTTTGTAGGGCAGTCCAATATCTCAGAGAGGAGGTCAGGTGTCCTGCTCCCCTGGTGCATTCACTATAGGTGCCCAATTTCCCTGCTTTGTAAAGTTTGATAGAAATATCTGTGGGCTATAGGTAGTCCTTAAACTGCAAGGTTTTTTGCCTATTAGTGAATTTCTCTGCTTTTTAATCCAGGAGGTAAGAAATGGGATCCTGTGCAAGTTTCCTGAGAATGGACTGATCATTTGCATGCTTATTGAGTTCAGTGGGATTTATTCCCCTGCAATCATGCTTAGGATAGGTGAAACTGACCACAGGGGATGGGGAGGGGAGGAGGAGGAGGAGGAGGAGGAGGAGGAGCAGGGAGGGGAGGAAGGGCAGAGGGGAGGAGGAGGACAGGTTTGATCATTTGCAAGCTTATTGAGTTCAGTGGGATTTACTCCCGTGCAATCATGCTTAGGATAGGTAAAACTGACCGGGGGGAGAGGGATGGAGGACTGAAGTGGGCAGGGGAGGAGGAATAAGGAAGAGGGGAGGAGGAAGGGAGAGGAAAGGGGAAGGAGGGGAAAGGCAGGTCGGATCATTACCATGATTATTGTTCAATCGGATTTACTCCTATGCAATCATGATTAGGATAGGTAAACTGACCACGGGGGGGGGGAGGGAGGGGGAAGGAGCATATTGGAGGGGGGCAAAGGAAGGGAGAGGGGAGGGCAGGTTTGATCATTTGCATGCTTATAGAGATGAATGGTATTTACTTCTGTGCAATCATGATTAAGATAGGTAAAACTGACCATGGGGAGGAGGAAGGGGAAGGGGAAGGAGGGGATTGGAAGGGGAAGGAGGGGATTGGAAGGGGAGGGGGAGCAAGGGGCAAAGGAAGGGGAAGGAAAGGGTCAAGAGGGAGGGGATAGGAGGGAGGAGAAGGGAGGGTGGGTTTGACCAGTTGCATACTTTTTGAGTTCAGTGGGATTTATTTCTGTACAGTCATGTTTGAAAATGGAAATGGACTGTTTTCAAGTCGACCAGACTTATGGCAACCCTTTGAATAGGGTTTTCATGGTAAATGGTATTCAGATGTGGTTTTGCCATTGCCTTCCTCTGAGGCTGAGAGGCAGTGACTGGCCCAAGGTCACCCAGTGAGCTTCATGGCTGTGTGGAGATTCGAACCCTGGTCTCCCAGGTCGTAGTCCAACACTGACCTGGGGGAGGGGCAGGGAGGGGGAGGGGAGGAGATTGGGTGGGTGGGCACTGGGCAGAAGGGAAGTCCCTTTCCTTTCCAAAAGGAAAACATTGTGAACAGTATCATTGCTTTTCAGCATTTCCCCCACCTTTTTATTCTACAGAAGGCACATGTATCCTCCCACTAGGGTTGCCAGTTCAGGGCCTGAGACTGATCCTGTATCTTTAGGAGAAGAGAATGTCAGCCAAGTGCAGGTGTTCTTGCAGCACTGTAATGGGAAAAACCACAAGGTGGAATTCTCCCTTCCCCCTGCACAACTTTTAAAGATACAGAAGACCTGTTGGAGGCTGAGCCTTGCAACCAATAGGTCTTCTGTATCTTTCAAAGTTAAACCATTCTCTCAGGGGAATAGGAGTCTCCTCTCAGCACCCTTCACAAACTACACTTCCCAGGATTCTTTGAGGGAAGCCATGACTGTCTCAAGTGAAATCAAGTCTGGTGTGGGTGTGGCCCCCTGATTAGCCAAGCCCAGCAGCTGTGAGGTTTTTAGAACACTGACAGTTGGTTCAGTTGCCCTGCGTTATCATTGGCTTCAAGCCAACATTTATTAAATTAATTAAAAATCAGCCAGGGATTTTTTAAACTTTTAAACTGTAGAAGATGAAGGTCAGAGTATGGGGCAAGGTCAGTATTAGGGTTACAGGTACTCTGTGAACATGGCTGATTTTTAATGAATTTCAACAGATTATGAGAACTCTCAGAGAAAAAAGTCCAAAACGGCTCTGGAGTTCCCCCCCCCTTTTAGACTTTGAACTCTCTATTCTCTCTGACTGTTTTGTGTATCGCCATGAAAATTGAGAGGGTTGTTAAGCAAGCGTTTCTGTGTTCAGGACTGTAAGTTTGGTAAGGTTTTATTTTGAAATGAGCTTATGGGAACCATCAGAATGGCATTGGGGGTATTTTCAATTTAACATTGTGGAATGTGAAAAATCCACGCTGGCTATAATATACAGCCACTCTTGTGGCTGTATTATTATTATTATTATTATTATTATTATTAACCACCAATGGTCATTATGGGCAATGTTGTACAGGAATTTTTTTATTTTATTCATTTATTTATTATTTGATTTATATCCCGCCCTTCCTCCCAGCAGGAGCCCAGGGCGGCAAACAGAAACGCTAAAAACACTTTAAAACATCATAAAAAGACCTTAAAATACATTAAAACAAAACAACATTAAAACATTTTTTAAAAAAGCTTTAAAAACATCTTTTAAAAAATGGTTAAAAACATATTATTAAAGAAAACATATTAAAAGCAATTCTAACACAGATGCAGACTGGGATAGGTCTCAACTTAAAAGGCTTGTTGAAAGAGGAAAAAAGGAAAATGAATGGATCAATGATGTGAGTCAGTGTAAGTCTGTTTCATATGCTTCTAAAATTGAGGGGAAGCAGGGAGGGGAAGAAGGGAATTAGCAAGCACAGTATCTGTTCCACTATGCAAGTTCTCCTTTCCTGAAGGGAAATTAGAAAGAGTAAAAAAGTGGTGTAAAACATGTGCATATAAGATATGATTAAAAGCATAAGAATCTACAGAAGCATGGGGACCCTGTGGTTGTCTCTCTTGCTGGACTCCAACTGCCTTCAGCTACAGCCAGCATGACTTTACAGTGTGGAATGATGGGAACAGTGTGGGATGATGGGAACTGCAGTCCAGCAACACGGAGGGCCACAGGTTCCTCATCCCTAATCTAAGGATACCCCTCTTATTTCAATTTTATTGCTATAAGCATGAAACTCTCTCTGTGTTTTAAAGATTTGTTGTTCTTTAAAATATTTGTACCGCTCTTTGTTATAATTGGATATTTGACTAAAAGGGAGAACTTTTGGATATACTCTCTGGACACATTGGCACCACATGGCCTGAACCTGGAGGACAGTATATATATGTGTGTGTGTGTGCGCACGCACACACGCACACACGCACACACGTTTACATGTACCCTACCCTGAGATCAGCTGATGAAGGGAAGCTTAGAAATATATATAAAATAAATTATATAAGAGCAGAAATAAGGTGACAATCTGCTCTTGAATAAATAAGATTCTGTGCTCCTCTTACATTTATTGTAACTTATTGGAGAAAGGTTGTAGCTCAGTGGTAGAACCTTGCATGCAGAAGATCTCAGGTTCAATCTCCAGAGTCTCAAGGTAGGGCTGGGAAATATTCCTGCCTGAAACCTTGGAAAACTGCTGCCAGCAGTGTAGATGGACCAAAGGTTTGACTTTGTATAAGGCAGCTTGCTCTGACCTGTTACAGAAAAAAATCATTAAAAATACAGTAATAAAAAAGAGCAAAAATGTATATCAATGTAACCTGTTACCAGTCAGACCTACATTTCAGAACTAGTTTACCCACCCGCCCACCTGCCCACCAGCTTCTTTCTATGTAACAATTAAATTTCCCCCTGTCTCTTGCTCCTCCACTGATCTTCCCTTTTGTTACGTACCTGAAGTTGTGTGCTGCCTGCTCTGGCACACTCTCCGTCCTGTCTCCTTGTCTTCTCCTTTCAAGAATGTTGTGACTTGAGGCATCAATCTGTACTTCCAGCTAAGGCTTTTAACTCTTGGGGGGCAAAGAAAGTTAAATTGGAAGCAATATATTTCCTTCATTAATCTGTTACTTTACAGAAAGTAAAAAGCATGGACAACTACTCAACTGGAACTTTTCGATGATTGGGGGAAACCATTTCTTTCCGCCATTCATTCTGTTGCCTTGGAGCTTGTTAATTTTTTAATTCTTGGTGGTTTTTTTAGCATACTGCTTCCATCTTTAAAGATCCTCCGTGGCGCAGAGTGGTAAGCGGCGGTAATGCAGCCGGAAGCTCTGCTCACGGCCGGAGTTCGATTCCAACGGAAGGAGGAAGTTGAATCTCCGGTAAAAGGGGTCGAGGTCCACTCAGCCTTCCATCCATCTGTGGTTGGTAAAATGAGTACCTGTCATATGCTGGGGGGTAAAGAAAGGCCGGGGAAGGAACTGACAATCCCACCCCATATATACGGTCTGCCTAGTAAACATTGCAAGACGTCACCCTAAGAGTCGGAAACGACTCGCACTACAAGTGCGGGGACACCTTCCCCCCCCCATCTTTAAGTGAATTAATGGTCAGAATTGCATTTCCTCAGAGGAATATTTAATTTAATGCTATGATGGTGTTTCACGCGCTTAATCATAAGCTTTTGTGATAAGCTTTGAGGAACTTTGTGATGGGGAAATGGGATATAAATGCAAGTATACCCAAACAAACTTGGCACAAGAGAATTTTCAGCTGGGAAAAAGTGTGAGGTTTGTGGCTTTGAAATGCCATTGTTTGATGATCCTGCTCCATGTGTGTCTTAGAGGCAATGTGTTAATTGCTGGTTAAATGTGATGAATGTTGTGTCTAATATGATGCATGCACACGCATATACATACACGTATATATTCTCTTCCAAATACTGTGCTGGTGATCACAGTGATGTAAAGAAGACAACTGCATGTGCAACAGGGATGGGAGAGAGATTCAATTTGTAAACACTTTCATTAGAAATGACTTAATTTGCACTTCTTTTTTTTTCAATTAATTTTTATTCCAATTTTCAAAACCAAAACAATACAAAAAGAAAACAACACAAATCAATAACTAGTACAATACAAAAAGAAATATATATATATATATATAAAAGAAGGAATATTGACTTCCGATTTGTCATAGTTCAGCTATAAATCTATAATATATAACAAACCTATCTCTTAATAGATTATAAAATCACCTTCCTCCAGCGGTTATCTTAGTTGGTTTCAAATCTCATTAACATCCTATCATTTTAATCTTCCACAAAAAGTCAAAGAGAAGTTTCCAATCCTTGAGATATATATCAATCAATTTTTTTACTAAATAAACATATCAATTAATCCAACTCATCAAATCTACTAAGTCCAGTAATTTTAAATCGCTCTTCTGTCATTATCCATATTGGGTCCATCTTCCATCTTTACGCACCCAAAAATCTTGCTGTCATAGTCATATAATAAAAGTCTGATAGGAATTTCCTCCATCACATATATTTTCTTGCCATCAAATCCAAACGTATCACTGAAGTATTGTTGCAAAGCCGCATCTCTGTTCCTCTTTTCCACATGATACACTAGTACATCTCTTGAAGGTTTTTCCATTGACACAAAACAGGGATTAATTCTGTTAACTTTCTCCATTTCAAGTTCCATCAAATCCTTCCAGTCCAGGAATTTTTTTGAACCGATAATATCTTTATCTCCAATCTCTTCAATTCCTTCAGGGACAGCGCTGAATTCCAAACTGTAATATTTGTCTCCAGGATCCATCACAGCCAGGAAATCCAAATCTTTTTTCATGTCCATAATTAAGCCAATCTCCATAGTTTGAACCTTGCCTTTAATTTCTCTTTCATCCTTTTTTTGTTTTCCAGATCTATCTTTATTCTCCTTTCTCATAGAATCCTGAGTTTCTTTCAGCTCCTGTCTCATTTCGTGAAATTCAATTCTCCACGCTTATCTATTATTTCTCAGTTCTTGTTTTATTGAGTTAATCCCATTCATTATTTTCTGAAACATGTCTAGAGATAAAGTCCCTTCTTGTACATCCATGATCTGCTTAATTGTCATTCTCAAAGCCAAAGGAACAAAACTCCTTCAATTTTCAATGTCCCAAACAAAGAGCAGCTTATTTCTTTAACCAGTTACAAAGGAGTTAATCTTTCCAACCAACTAACGTCACACGCTAGACAGCCCTTATCTCTTATCTGCCCGGAAGTGTAAGAACGGCTTTAGTTCACAGCATCCAAATAACTAGTAGCAGAGAGAATGAGCAGATTCGTCAAAAAAAAAAGTAGATCAGGAAAAATAGTCCCAGCCATATATTACACAAAAGTCTTATAAATCAAAAAGATTTCTTATCTCTCCCAATCAGAAATCTCTCGTCCGTTGTAATCTTTAAAATGCTATTTTCCATGTCAGCTTTTTGCAATAAAAAAAGATAAGCTATTTATATTTTCTTCCCCCTTAGTTCCGTGAATAAAAAAAGGAAAGTCTTACCTCACCTAGGTTATCTCAATTGCTGTTACTTTGACAAATCTCTTTAGCTGTATAGATAAGAAAATGATGAATGTAGACAGGAGGATGTTTGCCTGTTAATCCGTATAAAAAAAACGGGTCACTTATCCAGCTGAGCTAGCATAAAAATCCTCGCTCTGGCTGAGCTGCTGGAAGACAGACAATTCTGACGAATTCCAGACTCCAACAATCAAAGCAAAGCTGTGTGGGAAATCTCACGTTTCTTCCTTATCCGGAAGAAATTATTCCCAGTCAGCAAAGAGCCTTCTGACTGAATTTAAACTGGATAAGTTTCATCCAAGACGGAGCTCATCTCAGAGGCTGCACAGGCGTAGGGATCCTCCTGGGAAGTCCCTTAATTTGCACTTCTTGAACCACTACACACATTGAAACTTCTAAATTCGCACTTATCTGAATTTTGCATTGCAGTTCTCCAACCAAGTATTGGGTAAAAAACGCACTATGTTAGGGGAAAGTGTGCATAAAAATGAATATATTAATGGAAATAATTTACAAAATATATTATATTAAGGAAAATTGCTTGCAAAAACCGACATACAAAAATGACTTCATTATGAGAAATATTGCACTGAAATGCTGATGCGTTTTTATGAGGATTAAAAAAAATCACGGATTGCTGCAGAAATGTGGAATACTGAATTTAAGATTGCAAAAATGAGAAATTGACAGATTTGTCCATCTCTAGCAAAAGGCTGAATCCATTTGTCTAGTTTGGTTTAGTCAATGAGGAGGGAAAAGAAACAGAGAGAAAGAGACCACCTCAACCATCACCACCCGTGGGTTCGGCAGCCCCTCTGGGAGCGGGAAGGGCCAACAACAGCTTGAGGGACAGTGGGTTAGCAAGCACAGCTGAGGAATTAGGTGCTCCACTCAAAAGTAACAACAGCAGCGGAGACCAGTGAGTGCCTCAGTGCACACTCAACATTGCACTGCACACCAAACAGGAACAAATAGCACTATCAACATGTAGAGGGCCCCAAGGTCAGTACCATAATATTTACAAACAATATCTTGCAATAACAAGCTGTTGGGTTACTGTAATAACTTGAGTTTATGGTGACCTCCATGGCCGCCTTGATTGTGATGTTCCATTTGTTACCAGTGCTAATGGTTATTTATCAGGAGTTGAAGCTGTGTAGTACCATGTATGTTATGATTATGTAGTTGGGAGTGAGTGGTTGGAAGTAGTTTTATATCCCCCAAGGCGAGAGCCTGCTCTGGTATAGAATTGGGCCCCTCTCATGTGAGTGATGGGAGAGGAGTATTCTGTGGGTGTGGGTCATGAGTCCTTTAGTGCATCAGAGATGGGCAGAGTATCTTACATGTATGCTTGGTAGAGATTCTTTGTATGTGAGTTGTAACATTGCTGAGTGCGGATGATTGATGTATGAGTGATTGGTTGGTAAGTTTGAGGTAGTGAATGATGGTAGTGGTTGTATGGAATGTATGGTGAGTGGTTGCATGACTATGTGTTATGCTGGTTGTTAATTATATAACAATGCCTTATAATACTCATTGACTTTGACATTGTGTTTATGTATATGGATATTGTCCATGTATTTTGTTTTGTAACATAATTTGATATGATTTTTGTGGTACATTGTGTGTTCTATTCTATACCGCTTTGAGATGTTTCAGACAGGGGCAGAGCAATCCAACTCAGGGAAAGCTGGTGGAAGGGGAGTCAGTGCAGGAGGAGCCAGTGAGAAGGTCCACAACATCTAATTGCTGTTCAGGAGCCTCTGGGCTGCACACAGGGACTGGAAAGTAAAAACCGGCTCTCATGAATACTCGTATTGGGGAGTAAGCCCAGTGCAATCTTTTTAGACCGACCTTTTTCCCAGCATAACTTTTGCCTGGATTGGGACTTGCAGGAGTGCTCCGAACATGAGTTGGATGTGGCCTAAGTCCTCCCAGCCCCTCCTCCGACATGCTCCCAGAATGCCCCTTTTAGGGCCTTACACCAGCTTTCATCGGCTCCCGTGACACAGAGCTGGGCTTCTCTG